>NC_133213.1:1105032-1130032 GCF_958299795.1 Porites lutea
ATTGTATGTTCCAGCGTCAATTCAAACAGATAGACATTAAACTCTCAAACTACAGCTTATTAGGACCAAAAAGGCAGGCCTTGACAAATTAATTATTTTTCTTCTGAAATTTATCTCAAGGTGTATCGATAAGATTAACGGCTACCACTGCGAGTGCAACGATGGATTTGATGGTATCCACTGCGAAAATAACATAGATGATTGCGCGTCTAATCCTTGTTCGAACAACGGTACTTGCCATGATGGTATCAACGAATTCGCATGCGCGTGCCAACCAGGTTTCACAGGAAATACGTGCAGTTGGGATATCGACCATTGCGCCTCGATGCCATGCTTAAACAATGCATCTTGCCTTGAAGGCCCAGCCTCTTACTCTTGTCAATGTCCAGATGGGTTTAGTGGAGACCAATGTCAGTACAACATTGATGACTGCCAAAACGCCACTTGCTTGAATGGAGGGACGTGTATTGACGGTGCTGATGAATACGCATGCGTCTGTCTAGGGGGGTTTACTGGGCTTAAGTGTGAAATAAATATTGATGAATGTGCACAAATCCCGTGCTTAAACGGAGGGACTTGTACTGATCTGATAAATGACTTTCAGTGTATTTGTAAGCGAGGCTATACAGGGCGCACTTGCAGAGTTGATATTAATGAATGCTCAAGCTCTCCCTGTCACAACCATGGAACATGTATAGATAAAATCAATAGCTATTCTTGCACCTGCACTGATGGGTTCAGCGGACCAGATTGCAGTGTAAACAATAACGATTGTTTGGTGCATGCATGCGCAAATGGAGCCACATGTAGGGACGGAATAAATACCTACACCTGCGATTGTCGTCCTGGTTATTTAGGAACATACTGTGAAAATGAAGTAGACGAGTGTGAAGCTTCTCCATGTTTATATGGTGGGACCTGTTACGATAAGGTAATTTTTGCTTTATTCTAAAGCCTCAGTGAACAGGAGCGACAGGAACGTGTTAATTTCGAAACTAAAATGTTATTATGTTGTTATCATCATTATCATCACTATTATCGTCATCATTATCATCATAATAGTTATCAAAATCATCTTAATCATGCCGGATCTCACTAATTTTAAACGTCTGTTTATAACCCTATTGGTCATCTACAGAAACAAACGTCTTTGAAGCGAAATTCATTTTGGATTGATTTGTTTGCTTTTATTTTGGCAGTGGCTAGTGTCCTGGGATTACAAATAGCACTCGTTAGTTCCTTACCTAACCTGTAAAGCGACTAAAAATCTCAGTCCTCAGACCTTATTACCTTAAATTTTCTGTTATTTCATCTGCGTAGGTTAATGCGTTTCACTGTGATTGTAAGTCCGGGTTTACTGGCCGGCGATGCGAGAGAAACATTGACGATTGCGAATCACATCCCTGTCTAAACAACGGAACATGCACCGATCTTGTGGCAGATTACAGCTGCTCGTGTTCAAATGGATTTACCGGCCGTGGCTGTGAGCACCGTATTGATTATTGCAGCGACGCGAAATGTTCACAAAACGGTGTCTGTGTCAACTTACAGACAGGCTATAGCTGCCGCTGTAACGATGGTTATTTCGGAAAATACTGCGAGTTTGAAATAGACGAGTGCTTAGCCAAACCCTGCTTCAATAATGCAACTTGTCGTGATGGAGTTTACAACTTTACCTGTTCCTGCACCGCTGGATTTACGGGGAGGAAATGTGAGTCGAACATAGACGACTGTCTAGACAACGCCTGTCTGAACAATGCTACCTGCATTGACCACAACCTTGGATACTCCTGTTTGTGCACCGAGGGCTACAATGGAACTTATTGTCAAAATGATATAAACGAGTGTGAATCCAATCCGTGTCGTAATGGTGGTACTTGTGTGGATGAGATATATGGGTACAAGTGCAGGTGCTTGACAGAGTTTACCGGAGAAAACTGCGAAGACAAAAAGGATCCTTGCTTATCATTTGTATCATCCCCCTGCGAAAATGGAGGAACTTGTCAAGGTGACATCTCCACGGGAAACACCACCTGTTTATGTAAATCAGGTTATACCGGAGAAACATGTGAAACAAACATTGACGAGTGTGCCTCAGAACCATGTATACCTAATTCCTATTGTATTGATTTGGTAAACGGTTACGAGTGCAAGTGTTATCCATCTTACACTGGCGATCACTGTGATATCTGTAAGTGGTTTTATGCTAATGTACTAATAACACAGTCGATAAGTAGGATCATTCTAAGAAATGGTAATATTACTGTGATAATGTAAGTAGTAGTATTCTAATAAACTAGTAACAGAACCCATTGACAGGATCATTTTGAAAAGTGGTAAAAGTGTCAATCTGATTGCCTTCCCGAGGTTTCAGATCGATAACGCATCCTCTCAAGTCGATACGTTGTCCTTCAAAGAATAACATCACAAAATATATTGCTGTAGAGAGTTAACTTTTCACTCATGTTAGTTAAAGGGCCCAAATAATCTTGCTCAGATATTTAAAATTTCTCTGTATTTTTTTTTTCTGAATGTGGGACTTATATTTCTGAAATAGCGCTTAGCCTTCCTGTATAAAGTATTTTAAGGAAGAATAACAAACAAGCAAGAAAAAGCCGGGTCAAAAGAGAAAAAAATTGATATCCGACAACAACGGTACCTCAGCAGCACTATAACTCAAGTGTTAACACAATTTTTTTGCTTTGCAGTTCTCGGCAGCAACTTTGATCTTATATTTAAGCACCTTACGACAAAAGACATGGTTGTTCTATCGAATGTGGACGACATTCCGGAAATGGATTCCTTTACCGTTGCCTTTTTCGTCCGAGCGGACTCTGCGTATAATTCAGGAACACTGTTCACCTATAGCGTGCCTGGTGAACCAAAAGACGTAATAATACTCTCTTTTACGGAATCGAAAGTTCAGTTTACGATTAAAGACGAGGTCGTGAGCGTTAACTTTCCTTTAGCAGATGATCTCTGGCATTTCGTGGGAGTCGTTTGGAATGGAATTACTGGATATGTGTCCGTGTACATCGATGGACCTGAAGTCAAAAAGGCGACAAATGTGCTTAAAGGTAATATTCTAGCTGGAGATGGATGGATCGTACTTGGAAAACGTTATCTTGCGGGAGGGAAAAATCCTGGTTTGTCGACAGCTTTCGTGGGAACATTGCATCAAGTGAATCTTTGGAATGTAGCCGCGAATCCAGACCACATGTGGAATGCAGCTCATAACTGCACTTGGCCCATTGCTGGAAGTGTCCGAGCGTGGACAAACTTTCTACAAGGAATCAAAGGGAAGGTGGAAAAGCGTTTTATGACCCAATGCCAAGGTACTATCACTTTGTCTACGAACAGTTAAATGATACCTTGCCATATTAGGTAAAGACCCGCTTGGAAAATTCAAGTGAGTCGAAGTTATAACCGTCAACTTAACCTGATTGGAGAGATAGAATGTCCTCACATCCACATCAGTTCAATTTGATACGCAAAAAGTTTTCAGCTGAAGCAGTTTTTCCAGCAGTTAAGGAAGCTAGTGACAAAGGATGGCAAATAGGCAATCCTTGTAATTATATCTTGAAGTTGTCCAAAATAAGGTAACCCTGAATGTGTTTAAGATTTACTTTTAATGTTGCATCATCAAGGTTCATTCGCAACAATTCATTCACCATATGTCTGTCCACAGCATCAAGTTTCAGAAAACCTAAATAAAAGAGATTTAAGTCTGCTTTCCATTCATTGCCTAGAAATATATTGTTTCTTTGAGGAAATGTTTTAAAAGTCCATCTCCACTCATTACATGCAAACTACTTCCACTTTACAGCTTTGCCTATGTGCACGACTAACTGCTCCCATTTCCTCGACTGTGAGTCTCGTCATGGCTACTACTACTGCAACTGTCAACCCGGTTTCTCAGGACCTCACTGTAACATGAACATAGACGAGTGCAGCTCAAGTCCATGCGTTAATGGAAAGTGTGTGGATGGTGTTAACCGGTATGATTGTATTTGTAACAAAGGTTATTGGGGAACCAACTGTGACAAAGAGGTCAAGAGGGAATCCAAAGGAGGTAACAAGTGTTGAATTTTTTTAAAAGTAAAGCATTCAAAATCAGAATCTCTACTCTATAGGTCACTTGCAGTTACTAAATTTGTCTCTAGTTTCAAAGAATCCGGCAAGGAAGTAGTTACATTGTTACTCAAGCGTCTCTAAGCTATATTGAAAAGTCCTTTGAGAGAAAAAATACAGCTTTGAGATCTGCACCTGTATATTAAGCGTTCCCGGTCACAAGATATAAAATTGCACGTTCAAATGATATATTGGAGAATATCTCATCTTTTCTAGCGTTTTTAATCTGCCAATACCAAGGTCATTCAATGTATAACCATATCATAATATTTGATGGTAAATCTAGTGCATTAAGCATTTTTTTTTTTTTTACGTCCATGTTGAGGGCGGACTGGATGCATGTTTTCAAAAAGATTATCAATCCGCATACGGTATAAGTAAGAGAAATTATTGTAAGTTTGATGGAAATTGCTGTCAGTGCTTTCGAAGTCGGTAATTCGAGTCCTATTTCCTGCCTTTTAAACTTGTAGTTTTTTTACAGAAGAAATATTATGTCCTCTCTTGAACGGATATCAGGTAATTAAATAGGTAGGCACTATCTGAACAGTAGAAAGTCACTCACGTGGAAAGATTGCATCTAGACATAGATCTTTTCCTAACAAAGACCAATCTGTGTGATAAATAGAGAAAGATGGTAAATTTTAAGCTCGGTGAAGAAATGAGAAAATGATGTGATCAACATGTCACGAGGACGTGACAAAGAAAAAATCTGAGTCTCCGAAAGGAATTGAACTTAGCTGGCCCAGCTCACTACGAGTCCTTCGTAGCTCAGTGGTTAGAGCATCCGACCGGTGTATGGAAGGTCATTGGTTCAATTCCTGTCGGGGACTCAGACGTTTTCTTTGTCCTGTGTTTGTGACAAGTTGATCACATCATTTCCCAAAGACCAATCTGCAAAACTATTGTTTTCAACCACAGAATGCCTAGACCTGCCTGTACCTCTTAATGGAAGGATGTCTTGCCAAATGTTTTCTGGCAAAAAAGTTTGCACTTTGACGTGCAACGATGGCTACTCTTACAATACGGAAACAACTCCCACATATGATTGCGGTCCCGATACTGAGTGGAGGTGGAATGGCCTGGAAGGTTTTAATGTCCCCGCTTGCTCAAGTATGTCTTTCTTTTTTTATATCCAATTTTTTTCTTTTCCCGTTGATGGGCGTTTTTGTTGCTTTCTTCGTACGTTAAAAACGCCAGAAATGTTTTTCACTCACCCCGTGTCAGACTCGAAAAGTCTAAGAGAAGAATAACTTAACATTAGCCTCGGGCTCTTGTGAATTCGTCAGACACATGCAGGTACTAGTTGTTATATGGGGGACAACTCAAATTGCAAAGGATCACGCTATCAATGGGCAGCGCGAATTCTCATGGCTTGAAAGTTCTTATTCAAAAAAAGAAGCATTTACCCACTTTTGCTGCCGTACTCATTTGTCAGTACATCTTGCTTTTTTTCACCTCTTTAACAGATGTTTAGCATGCAGAAGGTCGCTCTTTGAATCATGACAGTCATCCCATTGATAGACAGTATTTTGTCAACTTCACTGACTTATCATCTTTTCCTTCATAGCGTTGCAAAAATGAATTTATGACGGCCCCTGACAAAATCCAATTTGAGCCTCTAACACTTTTAGGTTAAGGAAAATACTCTCTTCCTTTTCAGGTAAGGCAGCCCCTAAGGAGATAGAACATCATTTCGGAATATCAGTGGATGAAATGAGTCCCTGCGAAGGCAGCCAAAGTTACAATGGCTTTCGCTCCGCTTTTGAGCGGGAAGTCAGTGAGACTCTTCAGACGATCCGCGGATGTCCTTCTCTCAATACCTGTATACTGAAGGAGGTCACAGTCCCCGGATGTGGTTGGACGGCTAATCAGAGGAAGAGACGAGCAGTCACGAATTCAAAGGATGTGCTTTTTTCGTTATCAGTCAAAGGTTATGACTCAGATTCAACAAAGGACGATGTTGAAGAAAAAAGTGAAGCTATTCTGTTTCAGATGCAGTACGCGGTCTCGACAGGACAGTTCGTTATAGCTTTGGATGGAATCAACAGCACGGCTAACAGATCCTCGTTTGAACACGTCTCATCCGATGTTATTTGTAACCCAGGGTTTGTGAAAAGAAGCGACCGTATGGGATGTGGTAAGTACGGGTAATTATCAATAGCTTGCCTTTATGGAAACCGCCCTTCCTTGACTCCTTTGCTTGTTTGAAGTTCTGGATGTAGAGCAGCAATCTCCGACTAACAACTTCTAGAGTTATAAAGTTAATCACCTGGTGTTAGGTGCATTTTGCGAATGTTTATGCCTTCCGCTTTCTCTTAAAATGGTAAGCAACGTGATACTTATGACGGAATATTTTTAGGCTCAGCCAAAATGCGCCTCTAAACAAGCAGCTGATAAAAAGAAAGGGTACCGACAAGTTTAAATTATATTTTTAAAAAAACCTGGGAATCGTGTAAGACAGGACACTTATAACATATATTGTACATTGTACTCACTATCCTTCTTTTCATTGGCTAACAGCCTACAGTAAACCCTGGAAATCAGCACCGTCTCGATACACATTATTCTGATCACTAACGGGTGGTGAATGGTAATTGCACACAGTCAAAAAAAACATGGCTGTTCGGTTTGCTTCCTCACTGCAAAGGAAATAAAAAATTATACATTATTTGAATTGAAGACAACGACCACGATATTACAGAAATATATACCAAAACTGCTAAGGAACTCTTTCGCGATGTAAACATTCTTTAACTGCCACTGTACATTTTTTTTGGTGGAAATTTAAAAAAAAAATGACTAAGTGCCAAGATGATGTTTATTATGGTGATAAAATTCCACTGCACGTTCTTGTATTGGAACTCACAGAAGAACAAGTGTCGTAATTAAAAAAGTATTTTCGCAAACGGGGAACCACTTTTTTGACTCGTAAAATAATGGCGAAAATTTTGCTACCATGAATAGATTTTTGTCTCTCGCAACAAAAAAAGACTTTTACAGCCATCAGTGTTCACGATGTTACATGCAATTTTTAATAAACAATTTGTTAATGTCGATCCGTGCCAATAAATTTCAAGGCGATACATATTTGTAAAAAGGAGAGATTAATTTATGTACGGGTGTTTACCGTGACCTTAAGACCATGTTTATGGAATCACCTTAAACCACATAAATTAGTTACTGTAGTTTTTTTTTCTCCATAATGAGAACATACAAACATGCAGAAACATTAACTTTTAAAAAACAGGAATGAAAGGCAAATGGCAGTTAGACTAACACCTTGCCCTGATAATTAGAAGTAACTCTCCACTTAACCAATATAGTGGATACTAAAGTGAAAAGAAATTCACTGATTTTTCACGGAACTGAAAAATACGAAGCGATATTTATTGATCGCTGACCATGATTGCTAACGTATACTACGCAGTGACTGAGGAACATTTAGTTACAGTTAACTGAGTCTATGTTTATCTTTACCAGTTGCATGCCCTGAGGGAACATTCTACCAAGTGAAGATTTTAAAATGCATTCCGTGTCCTCAAGGATCGTACCAAGACGACGAGGGTAGGCTTTTCTGCAAACGTTGCGGCGAAGGAAAAACCACTCGTGGACTGGGAAGCAGGGAAAAAGAAGACTGTGTCATCAACAGCGGTAACAAAACGTTATGCATACTCTTGCTTGTTTAGATGAGTCAGGTCAATCCCCTTCGTAATTTCTACGAGAGTGAGGTTATGTCAATAAAATTTGCGTGACTTTACGTAAAAGTTAGGTCACAAGCCGCCATGGCAACAATCTTAGGGCCGGAGTACATGAGCCAGGCTGGCTAGGTTTGCCAGGATGGCTGACTTTGTCACGATCGCATAACGCTAAATAAACAACCCAACTAGCTCAATTAGCTAAGCTAGCTGGCGTAATACCTGCTTAAAAGATATCTCCGCAAAGAGTACTAGCAAGGCAGACCGGGGCAGCCCTGCTTAAGTAGTTGGCCCATATGTGCCCCACCTTGGATTCCTGTCATGTTAGAAGAGTGCTAAGGTGATGACAAAACTTATCGCGATGTCAAAATGATCTTAATTTGCAAATATTTCTGAAAGAAAGTAAAAGTTTTTATTGATTTTAGAATCTCTTGCCACATATTTAAACTTAAAATTGTGAATTGTAAATAATATTTTCTTTTTTTTAATGTGCTTATTATCATTAATATTATTTTATTATTATTTCTTATAATGCATTTAATGTATATATATATATATTTCTATATTATTTTCATGTAGCGTCAGCTCGAAGATATTAGGTTGTTAGCTACTCTAAAATTCGAGTATAAATAAAGTTTTATGTTATGTTATGTTATATTTCTAACTACTTATTGCATATCTCATAGTCAGGTGTGCTAACTGAATGTTTTGGTACGTAATAACTTACTGTATTGGTACTACTATTTATGCATGACTTTTTGTCAGTTTACTAATTATCTGCGACTGATTCCTTCCCTAGGTTCATAAGGAAACACTGACCTATGAATCAATCAGAGCAACCTATTAATCAATGAATTATTCGAACGAAACTGACGAAGTTAAACGGAATTTGTATTAGCAGTGACATTTTAAAGGGCTGTAAACTTGTCTTAGTATAGAGAAAAGGCCCAAACTTTGCAATTTAAACTTACAATGTGTTATGCCAAGCTTTCATGATTTAACTGGACAGAAATTAAATAAAATGTCACTTTAGGTTACTTCTTTATTTGTAGTCACTGACCACATTTCACCACGTCGTAACTATCCATCTATCGGCCGTGAAACCATGTATTATTACGTTATGGTACAGATTATGCATTAGTCAGAGCTCTCCTTATATTGCGTTAAGTTGTTCAAGGAAACATATGCTTTATTAGTAAATCCCACTGGACAACTTTGAAAATCTACACAATTTATTTGTTTATTTTCGTTTTTGTTTCTTTATTTTTTCTTTTTGCAATTAAAAGAAAAGAAAAAAACATCATCATTATTGAAATTTTGCAAAGCTGAGGATGTTAAAGTTGTTTCTTCTCCCGACTCCAGGTAACAACAAGTTCCCTAGAGAAGCCAAGGTACGCCCTCTGTTTGTTCTCTTCTAATCTTCATCTTACAGCACCTTAAGGCGCATTTATTTTTTTCAAATTCATCACTGCCATTGCTAACACTGGCACTACAAACAGAATCATCTTTTACACTCCACACTTTTATGGCACTTTCAACAATTTAAACATGCAATAACACTCACCCCAGTCCACCCTCTTATATCCCAAGCACTGACCTACACTACAGTGTGTAAACAAGGCCTACTTCATACTACAACAAACTTCCTCAGGATCCTCAGCTCTAAAAATAGTTTCTTTTTCTGCCTTTTCAGGCTTAAAATTGCTGCACAGACTAAGATTTATCGTTTTATCTTACCTGTAACAAGGTCGGATCGAATTCAAGCCTTTAGAGTTTGATCCTCTTCAAACGCGCTTTCAATAAGGCACCTTATACCGCTTAAGCAGTTAAATGATCCAGGCATTCAAGAACAAACCTCCAAACTGAATAAGGAAGCCAAAGTTTCCAGTGTTCTTGCAGATTATCATTATTTTAACACAGACGCTAACAACGGGCGCCATCTTGATTTTTTTTTTGGGCCCCAGATTACTCTCTGTCGAATGTGCTGAAAGTACGTCATGTATGGGCGCATAAAGTAAAGGTCCGGATAAGCAAGTCCCCCTGGCTGTGCCTCGGATGCAGTTTGATTTTGTCTTTTACAGTTTATTAGTTAATTTATCTTTAAAACTTTGATGTGCTACGATGACGGATGTGTTCCAATTTCTATTGTCAAATGACCCTGCTCCAGGAGTACCCGATTGCCATACGCAGTTTTAGGGCCGGCGGGGTGGGGTGGGAAGGGGCAGGGGAATGGTTAGTGGAATACCAAAATACCCGAAATAAACCTTCCCATATACCAAAAATTATACTAAAACTCGTGTAAAATACCAAAATTAAGAAAACCACGGTGGCCGATCCTGAGTTCCCTCCCTTCACTTTTTAAGACATAAATTCCTAATAATACCGCGCTGAAACTTGCCAGGTTTATTCGTATTTTCTCCTTTCCCGCACAACTTCCTCACCATTAGGAGAGGTTTAGTGAGAGACGACAGGGAAGGCTCTCGGGCTGAGCGGCGGCAGCACTATGCTTGGGGAAATTTTAGTTATATATAAATCGGAAATAACACCTTAGGTGTGAAAATTGACACCTCGCATATCAATTTTCTGAAAGCTCAGGTCTCGCTTGATAGGCCTGTGTAATTTTTATTTTGCAAAATTCTTAATCATTTGAGAAATAAATTTTTCAAAAGGAAGGGTTTATAGCAGATCTAATACCTTAATAAACTTCATTATTATTTATTATCATGTTTCTTGTAGAATTAATCTTCTCCTCATTTTTCTATCTAATCTCCAAGCAGGCGAGAGCTGAATGCAGCTGTAAGCGCGTTTAGTGTCATGATGGCTTGATTCCAGGCGGCACATTTCACGGCTGCACTTTCAACTTTACCGTCAATCTTCCAGACAGCAGTTCCCAGCAAAACATTTAAGGATTAAACTGGACTTTTTCTTTGAATATCGTGTCAGATCCAAAAAAAACATGTAATTAGTGAAAATCATCGAACTTTTGAAGTCGTTCGTTTCAGCAGCCCTGAGTTAATGGCTTGGACTTGTTTGATGAATTACAGTCAAACCTACCGTAAGCGACCATCCAAAATGCAAAGACTGAGTGGTCGCTTACGGGAGGTAGTCGTAACAGGGGGCTTCTTCACTAGTTTCAAAAGTAAGAACTAGGCGAAATTATAGCCAAAAACATAGCAAGAACACAACTCGAAGGGCGACATCGGCTATATATTTGGAGAATATTTACGGAGCGAGCTGAACAACCTTAAACGTGCACTATCGAAGGTGAACTTAACATCAATGGAGGTAAGCATGTTTTAGCTTTGTTTTTAAACTAGGAATTATTTTGAATGAATAATAAAACAATTATTGAATTCGGCTTTCGTATCATAATAAGAGTTATGGAGATCTCGGAGGGTGTTATCCGCCTCGGCCCACGACCTCGACGGATGGCACCCTCCTCGATCTCCATAATTCTTCATAAGATACTCAGCCTCATTCATTAATTGTTAAATAACCAATAGTTGGTCGTTCTCCCTTTTCGATCAATTGGCGCTTGGAGGAAAATATTACCGCATAGCCTAAATTTCCATATGAGGCCTGAAGTTCATATTAAGCATTGTCATATTATTTTTTTAAAGTTATTTGTCCTCATTAAACAAATCACTCCTACATGATTGCTATTTCACTGTCCAATTTCCCACTCATCCGAAGAACGCGACTGCAGCAACATTAATCAATGAATGTGTTACTGTTAATTTATATCGATAGTAATCCACGCAGTACCCTGGGTACCAGAGATTTTTTCTCGCGTGTGACGAGGAGCTTCGTCGGCCGCAGGCCGACACGTCTTCGGCCCGAAGACGAAACCGACACCGGAAACCGCGCATGAAAAGTCTCTGGCACCCAGGGTATCCACGCAGTCGCTTTGCAAATAAAATGTGACTATTATTTCTCATCATTCCACAATTCGATCAAGGTTTCAAAGTTAGTAGCGCAAAAAAGTCCACACAAGGCTTTTCAGAGCAATTTTATTTCACTTAAGACATATTTAAGCGACATTCTTCTGTTCTCTTTTGCCATTCTAATAAACACTCTTTTCACTCATTTATTTACCTTCGGTGATTTTGATTTTTTACTAGTTAAGGGCTCATCGAAACGTAATTGCGTAATTACGAAATTGCGACTCAGTGAAAACCATTCTACCTCTGCGCCAATTTATTTCCTTTTTATTCAACTGGTTCAAATTTGAACCAGGGGTACTCGTTATCAGAAGGCCATGGAGGACTCTCCCCAATACACCAATGCAGCTCATTTATAATTCTTGGACAGGTACATCGAAACGGTTGTGGAACCCAACGCTCAAACGCGGTTCCCACATATCCCCCCCACGCCCTGAAAGCCAAACAGATGTCTTGCCCTTGCCATCCCTCGCGATCAAAATTGTCATTTTTCGCTTTAAGTTTGAAAAATGTGTGCAACTTGTTCTCGCCTGGTATCTGATGGCTCAAGTATTCGAAAGTGAACTTCTTGTTGTTGTAGCTTGAGCTACAGGGCAGGACCTTATAGCCATAGTCGTCGAATGATGCTCCACGAGTCTCCTCCGGTTCGATTAGGAAAAGGCATTTGCTTTCGTCATTCCTTGGCCGCAGTGTGTTATCAGCTTTGAGTTTCCATTGTTGGTTTTGCGGGTTACTTGAACAAGATCGTGCTTCAGGCTCTGCCTCCCCAGATGAGGTCTCGTAAGTTAGACACCTGTTTTGAAGGAATGGAATGGGAGGGTAAGACAAAAGGTAACTTATATGATGAAGAAGAAGAAGACAGACCGTTTATTGAAACTCACGTCACAATCATTGCAGCCTATAAGGCTGAATTACAGAGTACAATACAAGCTGCATTTAAGCTATATTATATAGAAGTACTATAACTAGTAATAGATAAATTCACTAATTACAATAAATACTGAATAAGTAAGTAAAATATAATCTTTGCTACGCCAATATGAAATTAAAATTTTAATGTAATAAACTCCTGCGAGCGCTGGGTTCTACACTTCTACCGGTCTCATTACAAGAATCTTCCAAAATTACTCCTAGATCTTAGATTATAATTAGGAACTATCGGTTCTTTTCTAGGTATAGTAAAAGAAAAGTTAATGGATGTTCCAGGCATTTTAACTTTTCTATGTAGTCGGTACATATGGCGACAACCAAGGCCTGTTCAGTTGACAGCGATGCATAGGATATATAATACTCATGACTCTTTTCTGCACACCTTCTAATGGTTGGGCCAATACACATGTTAATATTCTGCAAAGCAGGCACTGCGTGTTCTAACAGAGTTCGAATAATTGATTTATATATACCATGCTTGTTTAATACTTCCATTATTAGACATGTTCTTAATTAATTTCAAATGCAGTCATTTATTTCGCATGTTTTTGTTTTTTACCATTTTACCTGTTTTTTTCAGTTTTTTTTTTCATCTTGTAATAAAAATCCTCTTTTTTTTCAATTTTAATCGCTTTTTAGTCCGCCAATGGAAACTAAATGTTTTATGCATTAAATTACAATTTTGTTAAGCATCTTTCCAAATTCACCGTCTAGTGGTAAGCATAATGAAGGACATAACCGTTTGTCTCTTTCGTATCTAGATTTTTATGTTTTCTGATATTCTTTATGAAAATACATCTTTTGCAAGAAATCCCTTGTGTAACTATTAATTCTCTCATTTATCTTTAAACATTGATTTTGAAACCTTTTATGTTTTATTTTCATCGAATATCATATCACTTGTGTTGTAATCTTCTTTTGCGATTATTGTCTCCATCATTTTCTTTTCAGTAACATTTTTACTTCATTAAATAGTTTTTGATATAATCAGTTGCTTTTTTAAAGCCAAAATCACCCCAAACAATTATCAAAAAACTGGAAAAAAGTGGCCCAGTACATCGTACTAAAATCTGGGTAGGATACTCACCAAATACAGAGTATGATCCCATTCAAACCAAGAAGTAATTAAAATAAAGCAAACAAGGACATTTTAAAAAAACGCTGTATATCCTAACAAACCTGTCGTAAGTCTTTCCGCTTGATCTGTTTCGATGTGAATGTGACCAGCGAATTCTCCCAAAAATAGGTATACCTAGGAAAGTGATAACAACGATTTAGAGGCTAAGTTTAAACAAACTGTCACAAAAAACAAACAAACAATAGAGTGTTTTCACACACGTGATGAGACGGCCGTGTTGGTATACAAAATAATAGCAAAATATCGAACACGTTTTGCATAATAATAGAGTCAAGTTCTCAAAAGACCCTTTCGCTGTTGTTCTCTAGACCAACATGGTCGCCGTTACGTCAGGCGAAAACACTCCATAGAGTGACGTCAGGGCGGCCATGTTCATGTCCCTAAACAAAGGAACGGCAGCCATGTGGGTGTCCTGAACTAATCCTCCGGGAATTGAACTGTATTCTTATGCATACGTTTTCTTTTGGTTTGGTTGAAAAACATGCTCATTGATCACGTGAGTGAAAACTCTATAAAAGTATAGGTGAAGTAGCGTATATATGGGACACAGATCAACAGTAATCATGAGAGTGAATATGCTGCATCACTGTAATTTTCCGTTTAAACCCTTTTGCAATCCTCAATAATCGTCCTTCTATTTCTGGGATTTGTTACTCGAAATTCCGTTACTACTTCCAAAATAAGTAGGAACAAAGTCATCAAAATCGCGACAACACTTTTCTAAAACAAAGATAACTTTTCTGATTGAGTACTAGAGAATATATAAAAGAGACGTAGTTGAACTGCCGACAGAAGCATGTAAAGATTAAAGTTCGTCGCTGTTATGAACGCTTCTTAAGCAGTAACCTAAGGAGAGCCGAGAAAAAATCCAGGCTTGAACGGGAATCGAACCATGACCCTTGCGATACCGCGGCCGGTGCAGTGCTATGCTAATTGAGTTATCAAGCCAACTGGGAGCTGGTCGGTCCTTTTGTGAGTTCGTAATGAACCCGTAGATGATCACAGAGGTCATGGGTTCGAATTCTGTTCAAGCCTAGATTTTTTCAGGATTTCCTTTCGTTATACTGGGGTCCGTTTCTCGAAAGCCCCGGAAACTTTTCGGAAAAATAGCAAACCTCGAACCTTACGATTACAGAGCTGTTTTATTCACATATTCTTAATATGAAGAGAGGTTCCCTTCATACAAGAAGTTTCAGGCGTATACACTTCTCCGTTTTTAGGTACAGATGAACTAAAAATGGCTTTACAGGCCCGAAAAGTTTCCGGGGCTTTCGAGAAACTGGCCCCAGCTTAGGTAACGATCACAACTACGATGAACTTTAATTTTAATATTTTCTGATTGAGATTGATGGCTGACGAATGCATATTGTATCATTAAATAATTTTTAGACATTTTTTGACTAAGCTCTGTGATAGAATTTTCCGCGCAACTTAGTGATAGAAATAGGTTTAATTATTGAGACAAATTTCGTGGTTTGATCGCGCCTTATTTAGCCTCCTCTGTGCCTGAATTAAGCTATTAAGGAACGATATAATTGGCTTAACTTTACTGCTTCAGATACTCATAGAAGCCTTTATCAGAATAAGAAAATATTTCTTTTTTCCGTATTCCAAGGAGACATTTTTCAAAACCCACCAACCTTGATGATCAACCATTCTCGACATGGCCCTGGCAATGGCAGGGTCTTCACATGCCTTAGTCTGTTCCATCCGAGTGTTAATTCTTCTTACTTCTGTGTTATTCCGCGCCGTGTTGTCCTTGTACTTTTTCATAACAAAATTTTTTCGCACGGCATACCCATTGGCCTCTAAAAGGCGAACCCTAGATATAAATTCCAGCAGGTTTTCCACGCTGCCCTCAGCTGTAGATTGCTGTCCGTGTTTCCAGGCATAAGCTTCGTACAAACTTGTTTGGGTCAGCAAAGGTTTTCCGCAAACTTGCAAACGTAGACTGCCTAGAGCGTCCTCAAGAGAGTCGTCTCTGGCCTCAATCTGACAACCAAAGATAATAAATGAATAAATACCTACGTTCTCTAACACGCAAATTTGATAATTGATTCCAAGATCCTCAGGCTTAAATGGTTTTGGCAGAATTGCTGCTGAAAGAAAAGATACTTGTATAAAAAAGCATCATTGCTTCAAAGAGTGAACAATTACGATTGACATAAAATGGGTGTGGCCTTTTCTTTTTTTATTTAATGTATAGTGTTAGTTTCGTTGATGTATGTTTGTCAATTTGTAGATTTTGGATAAATGAATAACAACATCAACAATGGGCTTGGTATTTCGTATAGGCTATCTATCTATGCCGCACACAAAGAGCTAAATATTTCATCTTTTCAACTGAATCAAACTATGCAAAACGTTGGTGGGATGGCCACGTAATGATCCTTGTCTTACAGAGCACCCTAATAAAAGCTGGATATCTACTACTTTTGATGCCAGCCTAATGGCTACTGTCTGGATGAATCCACAAACTTGTCTAAAAGCCGAAGGTAACCAGTGGGACACTGGTGTGTCCGGGAGAGTCAAGCCATCGCCACGTTGCCGAAAAGCTATAGTTGTCTTAGCTGAAACATCACCTGGGGGGTTCGAAGCCTGAGTTATTGTTGCCGGAGCTATGAAGTCAGAGAATACAACTGGAATGCTTTTCTTATTATGTAAAAGTTTATGGGCAAATACTGCTGAATTTCGGGATATTATCAAAGTTTAGGATTCCAAGTAAGTTGGAATCAGTCAGTGGGCATAGAAAATGTTACGTATGCATTTATTTTGCTGCACACGGAGCTCACTCACTCTGGGGTTATACGTACTACCCCAGCTAAGAATGCCATAATTTAGGTATGGAAGGATTAAAGTGTAATGCAATTTTTTCATCTTTTTATTAATCTAGATAATACCTTAGTCTGTTTATTATCCCAATGTTGTATCTGGAGACCCCAGTTGTTTAATTAAATGTTCGTCGATGAATAATGATATAAACGTTTACGTTGACTTGGTTATCGGGAGATTTTACAACCATATAGTTGTCTTTGCTTTTTTTCCAACAACAACGATCGATTAAAATGTTCTATTATAATCTACCCTGTTACGTATATTTAACAACACATTATTTAAGAACATTGAAGTCTTTAAAAATCCAACGGCGAGTTAGGATTCCACCTTTTATATTGTCTCGTCATCTGCAAGCACTAAGTATAGGATATGATACCCAAATCGGTTTTTGCCTGACATCAGATTGAATTTCAGATTTGTTTCTCAGTGTGTGGCATAAAGATGGCTGCAGCTAATGGAGCGATTGAGCGTATGAGAGTAATCGATCGAATATAACACGAAACGTTAATTCAAAAAAAAAAAATTGTAAATTGTAAGGAGTTCATAAGAACTCGTTGAAACGTGTCCGTGCGTTCCAGATCGAATTGGAATTTGAAAGTGTTGGTTTTTAAGGAGAGGGGAAAACCGGGTACCCGGAGAAAAACCTCTCGGAGCAAGGGAGAGAACCAACAACAAACTCAACCCACATATGGCGTCGACGCCAGGATTCGAACCCGGGCCACATTGGTGGGAGGCGAGCGCTCATGCGGCATGTATTGAGCCCCGAACAGGTAATAGTCAAGATAGGTGTTTATGTGAATGTTTGCAGGTTCAGCAGAAAAGAGAATGGTTTTGAGAAAGCCGGCCAAAGTGAATAACAGATGTTTCTATTGACCATTGAGAGACACCAACCTGGAGCCCCAACACTAAACTCTAAAGTTTGGCGTGGTACATTTCATCATAAACTCCGGTATGGGATATCGCGCATCTCTGACACTCTTGTTTATGTATTGCTTACTCGTCTACCATATCTTAATTCCTTAATTTTTTTTCAAAAACTCATTAATAACTCAGGATGGAAAAACAAACGAAATTAATGTTTAATGAGTGTCCTTATATCTGATAAAGACGCGGCTAAATTTTACGTCCGATTTTCTAGACCAAAATAACCCAGACTCTAGAAAATTAGTGTAAGAATGGATAGATGTACGGTAAAGCTTTTGAAGCCGTTCAATAAATTCGCAATTCGTGTTTTATCAAGTCCTAAAGCACTCCGCTGCGCCTCGTGTTTTAAACTTGATAAAACACTCCTGCTCATTTATTGAATATTACTCATTGAATGGTAAGCGATTTTTATACCTTGCGTTACCCCCAGTAATCCAATAGGAGATTTATATGCGAATTATGGGAAATATAGAGGGCTTGGATGTATATGTTAGACGAAATAGGGGTTTTCCTCTGAATAGTCAGAATAAGAAACAAACTCACACTCTCGAACCAGCTGTTTTCGCTTGCAGCCATTTCGTCGCTATTTCTCTCTCCCGCAGGTCGTTCTTTGTAACGCTTCACCTCTTCTAAGTATTCCTTTTGATAACCATCAATAAGCTGTAAAATCCTTACGTCTCCGGCCACAATATTCAACACATCTGTGTATTCACCTCCAGCAAGAAGGCTTTTGAACCCGTCTATGGAAAAGTTCAGCAAATGATATAACAAATTGACTACATTGAGTATATATAGTCATCAGTGAAATATCTTTCTGTGGTTACAGTATTAAAAACGACAGTGTAGTTAGGTGGTCGCCCTTTAAAACGTTTAGTGGTACTTAACAGGTCAAGAAACAATCATCTTACAGTAAACCTAGCTGCATGTTATGTCTACCCATTAGAGGGAAAATGGCGAAACTTAACCATCATCAATTACCGACCCGAAACGATGCTAGAATAAAACGTTTTTATATATCCTTCTACCAATATCCCACCTACCGAAAGGGAGGTTCGGTCCGTAAAGTAAACTGCGACCGACAACAAAATTCAGGCATTGTATACCAAAAATAAAATGATAAATGCTTCATTTACTCCAATTTTTCTCTAAGAGAAGCGAATCCGTTATACATTGTAAACATAAACATTCTGCGTTCAATCTTACTCTCCACGTCAGTCGCTAAACCATCCAACCTTGTCTTCAACTCATTGATCTCTTCGACATTAATTTTACTTTCACTTTGTGTTCCTCCTGATCCCATAAAGCGGTCGATGTTGTCAAACCAGCTTACTACGTTGTTGACCCTCCCCATAAAGTCGGCAAGATTGTTAAAAAGAGTGAAGGCTGCCATGATTCCGCCAATAAAACGCTTTTGTCCGACCTGGAAAAAAAGAGAAAATGAATGAAAACAAGGTAAAAAAGAAAGTTCATAAGAAAGGGGCAAGCAAGAGCGAGGGAGAGAGAAAGAAAGAAAAAAAGAAAGCCACACTGAACAGAAGACGGCGGACGGGCAATTTTCGGTCTTTATTTCTTAACTTAATCCTTTCTCTCCCAAGACAGATTCTCATGCTCGCTTCAGAATAATTCTTATTCCGGCCCAAGTTGTAAGGCGAAAGGGGTTTATTACAATTTTTAGCTACTCGAATCTTATTTTTTATTGAAAAGGGAGCTCCAACAAATCGAGTTTTATCGCCATAAAACATATGTTTACGTCATTCCTGGATTCTTCTGTTGGTTCTTAAAATTATAAGAAATCGCCCAAGAAACTGCCTAACCTAATCCCATTAATTGGTAAGCTAATTTCCAGAACTGATTTTCTCGATTCCTTTTCCCTAATCCCGTTTACCTATCTAAAGTTCTGAATAAGTAAAACGGAGGTTTATTCAGAGAAGGCGGAGGTTAAAAAAAGTAGCCGCACTCCAAGATTTGACCTTTTTCAGAGAATACTCTTTTTGTGAGAGTTCTCTCTAGACCCTGGCAGAGAAATTAAAGTGAGACGATTGTAAGGAGTTAAATAATTGTTAGTTACTTCAATAAGGATAGCAATTGACTGCAGTACTAATATTTTTCCTTTAGCGGTGTTAATGTTACACATTGTTAAGCATTTCCGTGGATTTGCAAATTGTTTACATTATTACAGAAGGTAAATTTATAGAATATAGAAGTAATTGTTTGGTAAAAGTGTCAATATAGTTATTTTTGGAATGAAGTTAGCCTTGATCTGGAGGTGTAATAGTGTTGATGAAGCGTACTATACAAAAGACCCATCTGTTACCTTTTCCTGATGAATGGTCAAATTAACTAGTCCGGCTTCTTGCAACCTTTTTTTCAAATTTTCACGGCTTTTTTCATGGCGTCCATGGCTTGGATGTGATTCAGAACGTAAAATAACTAGAGCCACCAGCAACACGGGCAAACACAGCGTCTTCATTGTCGAACGCGAATCTTCAACTGAATGCTGGCTATCACTCTGCAATCAAGTTTTCAACTCCAAATCGTGTCAATTTTTTTTACACTCTCCCAATTAATTTGTAATATTTGACCTTAACACCAGCTTTTTGTCTGGTACCGGCTATGTTTATTGTGTCTTCCACGCTTGCTTGCTTGGGACTGGTGGGATACCAATGTACCTGATATTTTCCCCATGAGGTAATTACAATGTACCTTAAAATTGTAAAAGGTGTGATTGTAAATTGGAAACCGTCCAGTGGAAGAAGCCAAGAAAATGAAATGTTATAAAAGACTAATTTTTGAACAATTTGTCCAAGTCTCAGGTCTTTGTGGCTTAGAGTTTCTGAGTTATTCGCCGAAATGTTTCACGCGCCTTTGTGGACCTTTGCATGGAGACGCCATATTGGTGCACCGTTTTGGCGCACCAATAAGGCCGCCTGAAATTACCAAAATCATTTGGAGTTCACTTTTTCTATAAAAGTTATCTCTTTTCAGTCGAGAACTAGCATACTGCTGAAAATCAAGAGGAGAGACTTTTTTTCAACAAGTCAGCATTCCCATTTTGGTGTCATGCACTGTGAAAACTCGGAAGTTCAAATTGCTGTATTTTCGAAATGAAACAAGCTACGGGAATGGAAACTTGTAGAAAGATTTACTTTTTGTTTATCTTCAACCTAGTGTAAATAAGAATTCGTAAAACCTCGCTATTTTGAGTTTACAATTTGATGACGTCACTGTGAAAACCATCTATAAAATACCTAAAATTAAACTCAAAGCAAAATACATTTTACCCGAATTGTGACAAAAAAATACCATAGACCTGAATTAAAACGGCTCGAGACACCGTACACCCAAACCCTAGCCGAGCCGGATCGGATTTCTTGGCCGTTGTGAAATTTAACAGCTCCAAACTTCGCGAAAGTCAGTATTTGTCTTTAGGCTAGAATTCACCCGTAGCTGCTGTTTAGGGAAGGTTTCACAAATTCGGGGGAAAAAGGCAAAAGCGTTTGCTGACTTAGATTTTTGAATACCCTCCCCCCCTCCTCCTTAATCTCGTGCGTAGTGATGTGACGGTAGTCATCACAAAATGGTAAAATGTCTCGATTTATCTTCTCGTGAGATCTCGTTGTGAAAGTCATAGTAGGGAGTTGACAAAACCACGACGGCGACGCTGAGCACAACACCTACGAATCTCGCGATACCCACAAGTCATTCACTTTGTTTATTACTGTCAAAACTATCGAAAAACTAAATCCGGAACAATGCGATAAATTTGAAATAAAAATTTAAAAAATTAGCCGTCGTAGTTCGCATTCTCCAGAAAACGCGCAATTTGGTCATTTCACGTTGTTGTCTTCAGAGGACGGCATAGAAATGTACCAAGAATTATAACGCACATGTACAGCCATTGTACTGCTCATTTATTCCTTTGTTCAGTGACGTTCCCATTGCCGTTGTCGTCGTGGTTTCGTAAACTCCCTTTTAACAGAAACTTCACGAGTAAATATAAGGTACTTTGATATTTTGTTATGAGGTATAACTGTGCCGTTTGAAAGGTTTTAGAGAATGATTTATTTTAGGGCAACAAAGTTGTCCATTGAATTCAATTGTCAAATGACATTGTTGATATATTTGATACCACTTGTGATCACTTGATCATGGAGAATGCATAATCAATTGTTTACTATATGTAGATGATGTTATCCTGCTTTCCGAATCAGAGCATGGTTTGCTGATATGCCTTGATAAGTTAAGTTGTTGCGATAAGAAATGGCAAATGAGGATAAATGTAAAGAAGACAAAAGCTATTATTTTCAATAAAAGTGGTAAAATATTTAGAAGTGAATTCAAGCTAGGAAACCAGCCAATCCAAGTAACAGATAGTTACGTCTACCTTGGGATAACTTTCACGCCTTCTGGTTCTTTTTCACTGGCCCAGAAAAAGCTTCATAATAAAGCCACCAGGTCTTTTTATAGTTTCCTGTCAGGGGTAAATATTTACAATGGTGCATCTGTCCATAGTTAATTGAGTGGAATGGTTATGAAACCCGTCAGACTCCTTTGTTATATATATGTTTTTGTGGACCTGAAAGAGCACAACGTTCAAAAGAATTCCTATCATTTTGATTGTATTGACCAATAAAAACGTTGCATTAATTTATTCCGTAACAATTTGCCAACAGAAAACAAAGGATTGTGCACTTTCAGGGTGCTTCCAACATAAACTGCAGCACTGTTGTTTTTATCATTGATGTTTGCCGCTTTTCATAACCAGTCTCCTCTAATAACTATGATCTGTCTCAACAGTTCTTAAACTTTTTTATTCTCTTTTGAGCCCAATCCTTTTGTACAACTGTGAAATTTGGGGTTGTTTTTTAAAATCAGTCGGGAATAACTATGACAAATTTGTCTCGAGAATTTTTGATGAAAGAATAACACCCGAGAATATGGATAACAAGGTACGCAAAATTGCCTTAGGGGTTTACTCTAAAGCAAGTAACCATGCTGTGAAGGGAGAACTCGGACGTTTTCCTCTTCATCTTATTATTTACACTAGAATTTTTAAGTACTTCTTAAGATTACTTACCTTACAAAATAACCAAATTTTAAATAGCGCCCTAGAGATAAACGTCCATTTAAATAATGTAGGTAAGCATTCATGGTTTACTACTGTAAGACACCTATTACACTTTACCAAATTGAGTGATTATAATCCAAATCTGCCACATCTTGACTACAGAACATTTCCTCACCTGGTTAGAATGTTTAAAAGAAATTTGTTTAAAGAATACGAGAAATATTGGTCGAAAAGTCTGAACAAGGATAAATTCGACTCCTCAGTTAGCAATAAATTAAGTCTGTATAGTAAAGTGAAAAACGGAGTCAGTTTTTAATCTTATCTTGATTTAATAAAGAACGTTAAGACAAGAGTGGCAGCAACCAAACTGCGAATTTCTTGCCACTTGCTACCTATTGAATCTGGGCGCTACGAGAAGATACCCAGAGTTGAGAGGCTTTGCTCCCTTTGTAATAGATCCGAAATTGGTGATGAATTCCACTGAATTTCACTTTCTCATGAGGGGTATCTTCTTGGAGAGCCTATACTCGATAAACAGTAATTTTACGAATATGTCTTGCAAGGCACTATTTTTATATATCATGTCTATGTGCGATAAAAACATCATAAATCTCAGTGCCTCTTATATTGAAAATATTCTAAACTGTCATGCATCCGAACTCTAATTAAACGTTCTTACCATACGAGTAGCGTAGAAGCCGTACATAGCCAAGTAATGTTTCCCCTACCTGGGAAACACATAACCCTAGTGATATGTGTTCTCCCACCTTGGAAACACATATCCCTAGTGATATGTGTTGCCCCACCTGGGAAACGCATATCCCTAGTGATATGTGTTCCCCCACCTGGGAAACTCATATCCCTTGTAATATGTGTTCCCCCACAGAGGAAACACATATCCCTAGTGATATGTGTTTCCCCACCTGGGAAACACGTACCCCTAGGGATATGTGTTCTACCACCTGTCTAAAAAAAAAAAATGAAACTCCCCCACCTGGGAAACTCATTTCCCTAGTGATATGTGTTTCCCCACCTGGGAAACTCATATCCCTTGTAATATGTGTTACCCCACAGGGGAAACACATATCCCTAGTGATATGTGTTCCCCCACCTGGGAAACACATACCCCTAATGATATGTGTTCCCCCACCTGGGAAACACATATCCCTAGTGATATGTGTTCCCCCACCTGGAAAACACATACCCCTAGTGATATGTGTTCCCCCACCTAGGAAACACATACCCCTAGTGATATGTGTTCCGCCTCCTGGGAAACTCATATCCCTTGTGATATGTGTTGCCCCACAGGGGAAAACACATATCCCTAGTGATTTGTGTTCCCCCACCTGGGAAACACATATCCCTAGTGATATGTGTTCTCCCACCTGGGAAACGCATATCCCTAGTGATATGTGTTACCCCACCTTGGAAACACATATCCCTAGTGATATGCGTTACCCCACCTGGGAAACACATACCCCTAGTGATATGTGTTCCCCCACCTGGAAAACACAAATCCCTAGTGATTTGTGTTCCCCCACCTGGGAAACTCATATCCCTTGTAATATGTGTTCCCCCACAGAGGAAACACATATCCCTAGTGATATGTGTTTCCCCACCTGGGAAACACGTACCCCTAGGGATATGTGTTCTACCACTTGTCTAAAAAAAAAAAATGAAACTTCCCCACCTGGGAAACTCATTTCCCTAGTGATATGTGTTTCCCCACCTGGGAAACTCATATCCCTTGTGATATGTGTTACCCCACAGGGGAAACACATATCCCTAGTGATATGTGTTCCCCCACCTGGGAAACACATACCCCTAATGATATGTGTTCCCCCACCTGGGAAACACATATCCCTAGTGATATGTGTTCCCCCACCTGGAAAACACATACCCCTAGTGATATGTGTTCCCCCACCTGGGAAACACATACCCCTAGTGATATGTGTTCCGCCTCCTGGGAAACTCATATCCCTTGTGATATGTGTTGCCCCACAGGGGAAAACACATATCCCTAGTGATTTGTGTTCCCCCACCTGGGAAACACATATCCCTAGTGATATGTGTTCTCCCACCTGGGAAACGCATATCCCTAGTGATATGTGTTACCCCACCTTGGAAACACATATCCCTAGTGATATGCGTTACCCCACCTGGGAAACACATACCCCTAGTGATATGTGTTCCCCCACCTGGAAAACACAAATCCCTAGTGATTTGTGTTCCCCCACCTGGGAAACACATATCCCTAGTGATATGTGTTCTCCCACCTGGGAAACGCATACCCCTAGTGATATGTGTTCCCCCACCTTGGAAACACATATCCCTAGTG
>NC_133213.1:1135032-1207532 GCF_958299795.1 Porites lutea
ATTTAACTGTCAAACTGATAAAAAAATTTCTATATTTTGTTTGTGTTTCACAAGGATGTAAACGGATACAAGAAAACAACTATAATGATCGCAAAAAAACAAACGTTCGAAGCTAAAAAGAAAAAACAAGGAGTTGCTATCTCCTTTGAAAACACAGCGCATTAACTCACTTTTGCATTGAACGAAGAGAAAAAGACTCAAGAAATTAAAGTTAAGGTTACTAATTACTGACTTTGTATTCAAGTGAAACTAACAAAAATACTTTGCCTTTCGAGTCGATATTAGCTCCAAAAGCGCTTTTTAAGTTTTAGAGACCTCAAAGGACAAGAAACAAAGCATCCGATTTCAAATGTTACAAAATAGAAGGCTTACAAGATAAAATACAAACGCCAGGGGCCCGGTTCTTCAGAAGATCATGGCTTAGAAACCCAGGATTAGGCTGAATTTTAAGCTAAGTGTTTTTTTTTTAATTCTAACTTGATTTAAATAACGTAATAGTTTTTTCAGGGCACCGTCCAGCTGGGTTAATAGTCATTGAATAAATTCAGATTTCCACCCTCATTTAGATATAGCCTTCTCCTCATGGAGGAGCTTCGTTTTTCGCACAGAGGCGAGCGAAAACCGGATTGACAAGCGAGTGACTGGTGATGAAGCACAAAGGACTCCCGTTTTCTCCCTCCCGCCTTCCTTTGCGCCCAAATGTTCATCGAGAGAGAGAGACGTCTGAAGTACGAAGCAGCATTTAGATATATATTTATAAAGCCTAACCGACCCCATACCAATATAGATATATATATATATACACCTATCATTGATCTGTACTACATCACAGTTCGTATATAGGGACTTTAAGATACCACGAGGGCGACGACAAGGAGAACATCAAAAAGGCAATAGGTTGAATAGGCCAAACAACAACTCTGCAAACGCATCACGATTTTTTGTAATTTCTTAATTTGCCATCACTGCACGACTACGAAAGCAAGATGCCTAATATCACTTTTTATAGAGGACGTAAAGAAGCGACGGCTAAAAATTTCTCTTTTTGAACTTGAATATGGTTCTGTGGAATTCGGGCTAGTTCATCATGTAAGCCCTCGCAAAATGTCCCGGACGTCTGTGCACACAATGCATGCACAATTACTTGTCTCCATGATCGAGATTGCACTTGTTCACTTTGCAGGATTGTATTTGTTGATTAATCCTTTACTTTATTACCTGTGCTACTTTGTTGTCTCGGCTACCCATAACCTTCGTAATTTTGTTACTTCTGTTACCCCATTACTCTGTTACCCATTGATATTATGTTTCTTCTGCTCCTTTGTTACCCCTATTACCGAGTTACCTCTGTAACTTTCACTGTCTGATCACCTTGTTACTTCTGTTATTTAATTAC
Source organism: Porites lutea (assembly GCF_958299795.1). NCBI lineage: Eukaryota > Metazoa > Cnidaria > Anthozoa > Scleractinia > Poritidae > Porites > Porites lutea. Next base: position 1,136,429 of record NC_133213.1, read on the forward strand.
CTTTAATACTCTGTTACTTCTGTACTTTGCCACTTCTGTTACCTTGTTACTTCTGTTATTTTGTTACTTCTGTTACCTTGTTGGCTCTGTTACTTTGTTACTTTTGTTACCTTTTTACCTCTGTTACTTCTGTTACCTTATTACTTTGTTACCTCTGTTACTTTGTTGGCTATGTTACTTCGTAACCTCTGTTACTTTGTTACTTCTGTTACCTTATTACCTCTGTTACCTCTGTTTCCTTGTTACCTCTGTTATCTTGTTACTTCTGTTTCCTTGTTACCTCTGTTACTTTATTGCTTCTGATACTTTGTTACCTCTGCTACTTTGTTACTTCTGTTACCTTGTTACCTCGATCTGTTACTTTGTTACCTCTGTTACCTTGTTACTTCTTTTACCTTGTTACCTCTGTTACTTTGTTCCTTCTGTTACCTCTGTTACTTTGTTACCTTGTTATTTCAGTTACCTTGTTACCTCTGTTACCTCTGTTACTTCAGTTACCTTGTTACTTCTGCTACCTTGTTACCTCTGTTACCTTGTTACCTCTGTGACTTTGTTAATTCTGTTGCCTTGTTACCTCTGTTACTTTGTTACTTCTGTTACCTCTGTTATCTCTGTTACTTTGTTACCTTGTTACTTCAGTTACCTGGTTAGCTCAGTTACCTTGTTACCTCTGTTACATTGTTAACTCTGTTACTTTGTTACTCTTGATACTTTGTTACTTCTCTTACTTTGTGGATAAAGGTAACCTTTATATCCGCCCTGGTATTATAAAGCGAGAAGGCGTTGTAAGATGCCTATCTTCGCAGTGACCACAAGGTAGGGCACGATTTAATACGTCAACATAGGGTGCCTGTGTCGGTTATGAAAAACAATGTCGCAGATAGCGGTAACAAATAAATCATTCATTTGTGAATAAAAATCTGAGATACTACTAGCTTGCTGGTTTACTTTGTGATAAGCGATTGCCGTGCTTTAGTTAATGAGCCTAAACAACAAGACAAAGAATTCTACAACTCGCGAAAATTTATATACAGCAAAACGCTTGAGCTTGAAACAGGCTTTGGTGCCTTATGCTTTTGTTTGCCCACTAAAATGCTCCATCTTAATGCTTCATCTCTTTCATTAACTAAATGTTCCATGACTCTCATCATACAGTGGCGCTTTTTAATTTATTTTTCTAGGAAAATGCGACTACAATTTCCGAATAATGCTAAGCGCTTTTGCCTCAATGAAATGCCCGAAAAAATGTTAGCATAATGTAAAAAAGGCCGAGCTTACAACATATCATCATATTTAATCAAGGCACACAATTTTGATTTAGAGTGGTGTGGGGGGAGCAGGATTTGGATTTGGATTATGGTATGAACCTACCAAAGCCTTATAGACTTGACTGTCTAACGTTCCAAACTTTTCAAGCATAAAAGGACAAAAGAAAGGGATAGCTTTGTACCTTTGTGGTCCAAATTTATTTTTAAAGGTATTGGATCGAGACGTAATTCCGTTATTTCTTAGGCTCCCAATTTGACGACAAAAATAGGGAAAATGTACATATGAAATATGATCAAATCCGCTTTACAATCATAAAAATTCAGACCCGTAGGATTGAAGTTGAAAGTGAGACGGCACGTCTGTTGTGGGCCGACACCCCTTCACCCCTGCCAAATCTTGAAACTCTAACCAGTTAAACCCCATTAATACGGACACCGGGGGGGGGGGGGGGGGCAATATATAGAAAATGTCCGTATTGACGGGGTGTCCGTATAAAGCGGATGTCGGGGTTTCGCTCTAATGCAGACTGGGCTATTTATTTAGCACTTTTAGATATAGTTTATCTCCACTTTCAAGCTATCTTCAAGCAATGTTTAGTAAAAAAAAATATAAACTGCTATGTAACATTTGAATACCTAGACTGAAATGACGGCAATTAGCCGTGTAGTACAGATGTTATAGACAGGCTGTACCAGACGATAGAAAACAGGGACCGGTATCCGCGCACCGAGTATCCACTCAAAATTACTAGATAACTGTGACAGTGGAGGCCATGGAATTTATATAAACCAGTATGACCACCGTAGTTGAAAATAAAGTGGTTTCCATCAGTACTAATTAATTAGCTAAATGTTCAACGTAGGTCGACTTCTGAAAAGGGTCCAAATTTTGACAACCTGCGAGAGTTTTCAGTGTGAAAGTCGTTAGCAACATCAATTTGTCCGCTGTTCCTGGTATACCGGGTACCGACATCAGCGCGATAGTCCTAGGGTAATTCTTGATCCTTTTTTAGGCACTAAAAGGCCTTTCACTAAAAGCATTATGTGGCAGGCATAACTAATATCAGTTTCACTGAAACTGTTGCAGTCTCACTGAATGAAGCAGAGCCATTTGCATTAATAAATTCTATTATGGATGACAGAGACTATGGCACTTTCTCGAGCATGCATTTTCAAAATAGTAAGCTGCGTTTCAAGACGTTCCCTGTTCATAGCGGAGCTCTAGCGCGCGAAACGCGCCAGCGGAGCACCATGGGTAAGAAAATAAACTAATCTAACCATCCGAGAAAATTTGGTAATCAAGTGACCATACACCGACCGCCCCAGCGACCGTCCGTCCTCACCTCAGGTATACCAATGTAAAATAACTCAATCAACAGGCATGGCAACCCAAATGCAACTCGAGGCTATTTTGGCGGGAAATCGCATAGCCACCGGCGTCTTGTAAAGCAGAGACAACTAAAAAGTCAATAAAGACGAAAACGGAAAGCGGAAATCGTTCCTGTACCCGTGTTCTGCATGTAAACCCAACGTAAAGTTATTCCACCTTCTAGGATCTTCCTGTTACTAGGATCTTCCTCCCTTCACTCACTCAGGGTCCCAAAGGGGGAGGAGGGTGGGTCAGTGTCGTTTGTGCACGGCAACCTTTTGAGCAACTTTAAGGATGTGAGGCAACTATTTGCGGTTCTAGCAACCTCCAAGCCTTGCCTTTCTGAGCATCTTTGAGGAAAAAAATTAGAGCGCATAACAAGAATGGAAAAGTCAAAGATTTCATGATATATCCAATTTATTCCAATGTTTCATGGATAGTATGAGCTTGGGTATCCTTAACTTTTGCTCATATTTGCGGGAAACTATTTGAAGTTGCGTTTCAGGTTATTTACCTTGACCGATGTTTACACTGTTAATAGGGACTTTAAGATCCAACGAAGCGACGGCAATGAGAACGTCGCTTAAAAAGTGAATTTGCGTTCTTTCAGTCTTTATCGCAATTATTCCTACACACTTACTTTGTTAAATGCAGGCGAACCCTCCTGGAGTTGAATTCCTAGGCACCATATCCAAGTACAGTAAGAGAAATAAAATTTCGTCGTTGCTTGTTTACGTCCTCGGTAAAACGCGAAATTAGGCATGTTCACGTCGTAGTCGTGCAAAAACGGGCAGAGAAATGTACAAAAAAGCATGGTGCACGTGCAAAGTTGTTGTTTTGCTAATACAACCCATTGTTTTTTTTATGTTCTCGTTACCGTCCGCGTCGTTGGATCTTAAAGTCCCTAATGTGAAGAACGACAACAAAAATGGAATAAATGCATAAAGAAATTTAGGTAGCAAATTTTTGGTTTTATTTGGTAATCGTTTAGCAACAATTTTATTGTTGTTGTTTCCTTGTGAAGCCTGGAGTCCTTCAAACGTGCACTCGGGAGCACTGCAGCCCATCCAGATTAACCTGGAGCCTTAGAGCACCGTCTTTTTTAAGCCGAAGCCCTGGAGCCAAACAACCATTTTGCACCGTTTGAAATGTAGAACGAGGACTGGAGACTAGGGTTTATGCACACTGAGCGAAAATTGTATTCAGGGAAAGGTTTTTGAGAAATTCCACCAAAATGTAATTACATTTTTTTTACTTGACATCCGTTAAATATCCTCATACCCTTCCTATGGAAAGCTCAAAATCCGGGCCTACGATCTGACAAAAACGTCATTATCTGGATCCTACTCTTTAACACCGACATGCGAAACATTTTTCTTGTCTCTTTCATTCCCAACGGGTAAATTTAGGGTAAAAATAGATGTTTGCGAAAAACAACATTTACTTGATTACGAAATACAGCCAACTCTCGCCTTGCTGACTCCCAGGTAAAACGGACGGCAGCCAAATCCCCTGCAAAAACAAATTACAGACGTTTGACTGAAGTAAACTATTGCTATTACGGGCACTCGCTAATGAGGACACTACCTCAAGGTCCCTACAGTGTCAGCAATAAAGGGAGCTGACAAGGTACTAGAGATAAACATATGAATGAGATACCAAATAAAGGTTATAAATTCACAACCTCTACAGAGTTATTAAAAAACACACTTAGAAAAAATGAGCAACAATGGCTTTATTTAATAATAATGGCTATATTTAATATTTGACGCAGCAAAAGAAACATCTACGCTCTTAAGGAAATACGCATAGCGGGATTGACGGGAAGTTAAGGTGCAAGGTACAAAATTAGAAATACGAAGAAATTAATTAAAATTAAATTAATATCGACAGAACCAAACCCATAACCATGTCACACAAAAGCAACTCCCTTTGGGGAGAACTGGCCAACAGTTACACTCCTTTTGGATACACAGGAAAACATTGCAAACATCACAAAAAATGCTGGGGCGTGGCACATCTGACACATGAAGACACCTATCCTGTGGCACCTCTCTATATTCCTCTCTGCAGGCTTTTCTGATGTTTTAAATGCACACTAGCTACACAATTCACTCTGTATATAAGCATTTTTTGAAGCTGCACACCCACATTCTGGAGCGTCAGCTACTCATCTTTGGATGCGTTTTAATTGGGCCTTTCGTTGGGTAGGCAAGTAACAAGGTAACAGAGGTAACAAAGTAACAGAGGTAACAAGGTAACAGAAGTAACAAAGTAACAGAGGTAACAAAGTAACAGAGGTGACATAATAACAGAGGTGACATAACTAACAAAGTAACAGAGGTGACATAAGTAACAAAGTAACAGAGGTAAGAAGGTAACAGAGGTAACAAGGAAACAGAAGTAACAAGGTAACAGAGGTAACAAAGTAACAGGGTAACAGAGGTAACAAAGTAACAAGGTAACAGAGGTAACAAGGAAACAGAAGTAACAAGGTAACAGAAGTAACAAAGTAACAGAGGTAACAAAGTAACATAGCCAACAAAGTAACAGAGGTAAACAAGGAAACAGAGATAACAAGGTAACAGAGAAGTAACAGAGGAAACAAGGTAACAGAAGTAACAAGGTAGCAGAAGTAACAAAGTATCAAAGTAACAAGGTAATAGAAATAACAAAGTAGCAGAGATAATAGAGCAACAGAGGCAATAAAGCAACACAGTCAACAAGATAACTGAAGTAACAAAGTAATAGAGGCGGCAAAGTAACTTAGATAACAAGGTACGAGGTAGCAGAGGCAAGTGATCAACAGATCATCTGGCTCTAAGTGTAACTTGTATTATGCTCGGGACAATCTGCGCATTTGAGCATGACGTAAATATCGTCCGGGACATTTTGCGAGGGCTTACATGATGTACCACCCAATTCGGTTCAAAAAGAGGTCGCTTGCATTTTGCAAAGTAAGAGTTGGCGTAATCGCGATGGAGATTGAAAGTACGCAAATTCACTTCTTAAGCAATGTTCTCGTTGTCGTCACCGTTGTGGCATCTTATTTAAAGTCCCTATTATCCTATAAAATGTAACAGCTTATGCATTAGAACTCTGCATAACCACTTGCAGTCTTAATTCGACCAAGTCAAGATAGCCTTCATTAGAAAATCCATTTTGACAACTTTCCGAGCCTGGGTGTTGTCTTTTCCTCCTATAAAATAGTATAGAGAATAAAGGAATTGCAGGGTATGTAGGTTCAGGGTATTGCAGGGTATGTAGGTATGTAGTTCAGTTGTAAGCTGTATGTATATTTTAATTGTGACTTCCCGTTTGTCCTTATTATCTCTACCGGGGTACAGTAACGTGGTCAACTGATGTCTCAGCCATATTTGTTTTTGCCTCGTTCAGTTGTTATTGAAGTAAAAAAACAAAAACCTGTTTATTTTTACTATCATTATCATCACCATTATTACTATTATTATTATTATTATTATTATTATAGTCATTTTACGACAATTCTCTTTCGTACACGAGAAGAATGTACTTAGGGTATATATTTTAATATTCATATTCTTGAATCTGTAAATAGTCTATTTTTTTAAATCTATGAATAAAGTTATTTTCATTATTATTGTTAAAAATTATTATTATTATTATTATTATTATTTTAAACAATCTTCTTTTCGTCTAGCATTTTTATATTTTCGAACTAACAAAACTCTTTCACGAACAATAGCACTGTTAGCTACCACTTTTCCTTTCCTCTTGCCACCTTAAATTATCAGTGTAAAAAAGGATCAATCAATGGTACTAGTTGGGTGCTACAAGGCTTGAAATGTGTAAGACTTAATGTCTTAAAATTGTCCGCTATATTCACTAAGAGAGAGAGAGTGTGAAATAAATTTTATCTGTCAACTTACATCATGAAAACTCCGCAAAGTACCAGTACAATAACCACAACTGATCCACCAGCTATTAGAGCAATGACCACTGGCTTGGAAAGTACGCTTTGCTTTTTGGAGCTTCCCTTGGGTTGATCTGAGAAGAGAGAAAATAAACGAGAATCTTTAATTGACGCTAACACTACTGACCCTTAATTTGCAAATAAACTCTTTAACCTTCCTGTGGCACTCTGAATGTACTGTACAAAAATGCGCAGACAACCATCTTTTCCAGATGGATTTGTCGACACGTGATGACGGGTTAAGAGTTAATTCAATCAATCACCCTCACTTATTCACGTTAAAAACTGACCTAATACTATTTTAGTTAAGGTAATCTCACTTTACGATAAGACCAAATACAGCTTCAAACGTAATCCCACCTTGGCAGTCTTGCAATTTCTTTGATGCTTGCTGACCGGAAGTTGATGTTCCCGCGGGACATGATTTACAGGAATTCTGAGCCTCTTGATCCTGATATTGGTTTACTGCGCATGCTTGACAGCTTGTGCCATCGAAAAAGTATCCAATAGGGCAGTTAACTAGTTTTTAAGATAAAGAAATTCAATGTCATTTTTACTTACTTCGACCATAAAACATAGCGACACACACTCGACGCTAGCTTAGCCTAATTAGGAGCTTCCTATCTGCTAGAAAATAAAACTTTACTTGAAGTTTGTTATGGGTAATTAAGCTTCGTAAAGAATCCCCGTCTTATCATTAAAGTCAAAGTATGTGGTTCCTTCGTTCTTTTCGTTAGGAAAACTTTAACTACTTGTAACTGTGGACCGATTATATTGACAGAATCACTTCCCAGTTTGGAGTTCTCGATAATATTTTCTTGGGAACCCTAGGGACGAAAATTTGGGATATGTTGAAAATATTTTGCGTGAGGCGGTAAATATGAGCCACTGACGGCTGAAAGATAATAAAGAACTCAGTAGTCGCTGGAGTAACTGAATTGAAAAAGACTTATCATTTGGACCATGATGCCCTTACCACACATCACTCCACTCTGTACTTGCCCCTCTTCACAAACCAGACGAGAGAGCTGAAATTGTGGAGGTTTTGAGGGATCTGTACGTATAACCATTCCACTGACATTCAAAGTCATATCGACTTTGCTCAGAACAGTTAGTACTTCCTTCGAAATTTGGACGTATGTCTGATTTATATCCACAGATGTGTTGAGACCGCCAGATAAAGGAATTTGTAACGAAAAGCTAACAGTCAAAGGAATTGTCGTCGTATTCTGGTTACTAGTCGTATCTCTTTTTCGACGAGTTGTAACGCCACATTCGACCTCGACGTTTTGAATATTACACTGAGAGACGTCACTACAAGCTCCAGCTTGACCAAACGGTGTTCTCATTAAAAGTTCTATGAAGTTCCTTGCGATCTCTTCTCTCATGTTTTCTCCGCCGCAATTGTCAGTAAGATAGTGGTACTGACCGTTAACCAAAGCACTTTTGGGTATGTGTGTCTCTATTATGGAGAAAAAGAATTTAAAAGAATTAATAGGTTACGACGCAACAAACTTAATGAGGTGGGGCACCAAAGTGACCATTAGCTGTCCAATCACAATACGTCAAGTTTCTTTCCCAACAAAGACATGCGTTAGCTTATCAATAACGAGAACTATTCGAATGTCCTTGGTTACCCTCGTTGAGTAAACCGATATTCAGATGTTAATTGCTTACCTGTAACGAAAGCACCTTTATGGAAAGCAAATACTACGTTTAAGCTAGGGGCCTTAATTTTTGTAGGCATTAAGCCTATCTGCTTTGCGATAAGACTAAAGTCGCAGGGTGGTATTGCTTCACGTTGATCGGTTTTGTCCTTACAAGGCAAGACACGACCAAAAATAACAATACAGAAAAATCCGTACTGTTCTCAAATTCAGGTCACTTTTCTTGATACAGTTAAGATTAATTAGGTCAACTATTTCTTAACGGACTCTTCTATTAGACGAACATCTCTCTAAAATAGACACCTAGGGGTGCTTACCATTTACAAAAACCACCTTAAACATAAAACTATAAAATTTTACATCGGGGGAAAAAGATCCGCAACAAAGTATATCCATATCAGCTGAAAACCCTAAAAAGAGTAGAAAAATTGCATCGCATCAAAACATAGCCAATATCTTCTGGAGCTTCCCAAATGGAATGGTGGGCACAAGTAGACTTTTCAACGAGATCGGAATTTCCGGTTTCCCTTTAATTGTAAATGGTAAGTACTCCTAAAGTTTGTCCCTGCTGTTGTCCAGTCTCCGATCACAACGGTCAAGTCCATCTTAAATTGAAGAAAGTTGACTGTCGTATTGCATTTCCTTACTTGAGCAATCAGGGAGGGATGGTTTTTTCCCTTTGTTGTTCCTTTCATGAAACCATTCTCCAGTAGTAGGACTACAGAAATATACGGGATGTGGTTGGTTCGCAAATCCATATCCGTTATTACAATGCACCGTACACATAAGCCCAGCCAACCACGTCTCACACGCTTTGGCTCCATTCTTAGGTGGTGCAAGCTCTTCACATGGTGAATCTTGATAATAAATAATGATAATTATTGATTAATGATATGACTGATACCATTCGTTAGTTTTAGAGAAAAGTGTTATGGTAGACTACGAGCAGTCTCTCTTTTTTCTGTAGTCGGTCGAGCAAAACGCGAGACACGCAAATGGCCACGCCCGTGACTGATGACGCGAGACGGGTTCGCGTGTCTCGCGGCTTCGCCGCTCCAGCGCGTGTATTGCTCTCACTAAATCTGAAGAAAACGAGAAACTGCTCGCAGTCTAGTGTTATGGCTTAACTGTTCTCTCTTTTGAGTGAGCTATATATGTAGATGTGAGGCGCCAAAAAGTAAGCTTATTTAGCGCTAGCCTTAGTGCACTTACATTGTTTTTATATTAAACGGGATAAGACTCGTCCCTCTGGACTGGAACCGACTTGTACAATTGGCCAAGCAGAGCTCAAAAGAGACGCAACATTATTAACTAAAGAACTTCTTAAATGTGGACGCAATTCAAATCATTTGCAAGCCGAGTATAGGTGGAATCATGTATCAGAGTGTACGAGCTGTTAACGTCAGGCTTAGAGTAGTTATGGAATTCAGTGCAGGTTTGAAACGAGGAAGGAAAAGTTATATATTTTGGTTAAAAATAGAAACAAGGTTATCCAAAAACACATAGCCGAATTTTCTCCGTAAATCGACCCCCTCCCCATCCCACCTGAGCTTTAGCCTTCAAATAGATCCAGCCTCTTAAAAATTACTGAAAAAAGCATAACCTACCAGCTACAGTGAAAAGGAATCTACAGTACGCAGCATTTCCTGCCCTGTCTAATGCCTTGTAAGTAACGTTATACTCTCCCCAGGTCATCTCACTTCCATTTTGAATACTTGTTGAGAAAAGCTCCACACCCACGTTATCTGTGACATTAACTGACGGCAGGACGAGCTTGTGCCATCTGGCTGTTGATATAATCTTGGTATCACCAGGACAGGGATCAATCTTGGGCGGCTCAAGATCTGTTCATAAAAATATATAACGTTTGAACAATATAATCAACTCTTAACGACTCACCCCTGCAGTAGTACCCAAAAGACTGGAGCCATAACATTTTGCTAATCAAACATGACGTTAAGTTTTCGCATGACGTGACGTCTGCCATATTGGGGTTCCTTTACGTAGACCCTTGTTGTCTTGCAGGACTTGCGACGTGCCCTCGTTTAGTACCCAGTCTCTTGCGTGAAGTGTTTTTAAAAAAACAATTTTGTCCAGATTTCGTCACGTCTTGTGAGAGGCAACGCCCAACGCAAGTTTCATTGTTAAGCTACAGGATGAAAGTTGGTTATCATTTTGAAAAAAAAAAATATTCCCGTGAAACCTTTAGATACAGTTAAAAGGGTTTGAACCCCTATAACCCCCCCTCCCCCCCCCCCCCCTCCACTAGACCACAGGCCTGGGTTTTACTTTATCTATTATAGCCCCGGCCTTAGACCGCGAAAAAACAAAAATTATGATAATCTTTATTGAGATAACTTTTTCATACAAGTATGGTTTCCAAAGTTAAGTGTGAACAAACGAAAACAACAGCACCAGTAGTCTTCAGTAGTGTCACAAATTTTATCTAACAGGTACAAAATCTGTTCAAGTAATTTCACCTTTAACTCGAATGGAGAAATGACAGTCCCCTTTTAGCCCTTCTAGATCAGTGACATCGTATCTGATTATGTTTGTGCCAACATTCATCCGCTGTGGAGGAAGTAGGCCACTAAGATTCAAGAGTCCTTTAGAGTTATCGGTAGGGACTGGAACCGGCCACGTGACTATTGCGTATGATTTCCCAGCGACTGTGGGAGTCTCCATGTTAGGTGGGCATTGAATGCTGGGAGGTTGAATATCTGTTAAAAGAGCAATTTTTTAAGCAAAAATACAAAGTTATTTTCACAAACTGGGAAAAAAAGGGTTGTTCTAATGTACGTTAAGCGGTACTTGTGCTAGAGCACTTTGAGGTTCAAGCAGTAAAAGCAAAGGAGAAACTCCAAGACTCGACATTTAAGGAAATGCAATTTTAGTTCAACAGTATATTTTGGTACTTACCTTTACAGCTAATATTGCTAATGCTTCCACTCCAGGAGCCATTTGCCAGGCAAGATACTTGCGTCGGACCATCAAGTCCATAACCATTTAAGACATCACATTGTAGAATACACTGTGTCTTATAACTTACTCCCCCAGAAAGAGTGCAGGGAGCGGGGCTGATTTTTCCGTTTGCGAGAACTTTGATAGATGGGCACTTAACAACTGAATAAAAAATAATTCCAAGAAATAATTTTTAATCACTGTATAGAACATTACCATGCTGTTTGGCGTTTGTTGGACCGTTTATTGTAACACGAAAGAAGCTGACTAACTAAAGAAGGGAATTCGACTAAACAAGTGTTTCTTTATTTTATTCATTCATTTTAGTTTCTGTATGAAAAAACAAAAGATCGAAGGGCGAGAATATAACATGAACAATCAGAAAGAAAGCTTCGGTTTCAGGAGTACAGTCCAATTCGCTTCCCACCTTCCCATCACCCCGCGCGCCACGAGGAGAGGTTGTTATAGATGATTGGAGACGAGTCAGATGCAGTGTTTTCTTAAGGTTCTTACTTTTGCAAGTAGTTATATTGCCTGACCATGTCCCATTTGCTTCACATGACCGCACTAGTGACCCAATCAGTCGATGTCCCTCGTTACAAGCGATAATAGCCTGAGAACCGTAGGCAGATCCACATGAAAGAGAAGTTATGGCGCCATAGACTGGGGGTTGAAGGACCGGGCACGACCTTTCTGCGGAAATAAAAACAAAATGCTTTAAACATATAACTTACTAATGTATGTAGCAAAGGCATGAAAAGAACATAACATTGTCCAGAGAGGAATGATAAGATGTCGACTGAGTGTTGTATAAGGTTCCTTAGGGAGCCTTTTTGAGTGTTGCATTAAAGGATCTTTGACGAAGTTTGAACTTTATAAAGACACTCCATCAATCACTATGTCTTAAGAAGATCGAACAATTAAGTTCTGTTGACATATCTAAGGAGATAAGTATGAGATTGGTACAATGCCTCAATGGAATTCATTTTCCCGCTTCTCGTACCTTACATTCTCAGCTCCAGCCCCTTTATTCTTGGCTTCCTCCCTGTAGCCCTCGTTTATAGATTACAAAATACTAAGGATTGTAGCGTAAATTTATCCCCCTCCTACTTTTTCCTCTCTCCCTTTCCTTATCCCCCCTGCCCACATCTCCCGATATCCCGCCTCCCTGTCTTGCCTCCCCACATTTCCCCAAAAGGTGATATTGCTGTTGCCAGGCGATCACTTACACACTATGAAATTTTTAAATATTTTGTTTGGGCGTGCCAGTGACCCGCTGTAGGAAAATTTATCGTTATAATTCCATCCATGATGGAGCAGTAAGAGCAGCGAGCTCTTTTGTGCGTAAAACAGGAGTCATAAGCAAGTTAAGCAACTACATCTGGACAATTTATATAAATGGCATTATTGATAGGTATATTTACTTATGACTTGCACCACAAAGCTGCAGTTCGCTCTGTTTCCCTCGGCGTCTGCTGCAGAATAGTGAACATAGTGCAGACCAATACTTAGATTGGCTGGAGGACGTACTGCTGGGTAGCTTAAAGTCATGTGACCAGAGTTATCGCTTGCTATTGTTTCATTCCAGGAGACCACAGTACTGGACGAACATTTAGGAACAGAAACCACTATATTTCTTGGACAACTGCCGTTGAAAGAAGGAGGCGTATTGTCTGAAAACAACCAGATTTTGTTTCGACAAAGATCTTGTTTAATGTAACTATAATAATAAGATAAAAGGAGAAGGATGCGCATGGACAATTTTAACCGAAATTTATGTTATCATTCATTTTGTTGTCATGTCCTTTACTTCTTCTTAATTCATTTGAGTCAATGCAACAGAAAAACTGTGTTTAGTTGTCTGTAGATATTTTGATTAGATGGGATAGGTCCTTTTTGATTCTATAAATGTTTTACGAACATCAATTTTTAACCTCACTTACTATAGAGATAAATAATGGCAAAAAAATATAGGCAAGTTTTTATAGTGTAACACCTAAAGGAGAAAGTACTCGATACCTCGACAAAACGTGTCCTTGTTCCCAGTCCACTCTCCGTTCTTGTCACATACCCTTGCAGAAGTGCCCTCAAGAACGTAGCCTGGTGTTTTGCAGGAAAAACTACAGGTATGGCTGTAAGTGCTTCTTGATAAACACGAACGTGGAGACACGGTACCATTCGCAGGAGGAGTGAGTGCACTACAGTTTACCACTGCAATATGCGATTAAATAGGAGGAAAGTAAAAATATTTCTTTATTAGGCTATTTTGGAATTGCGAGTATGACTGGGCCGGTACTATGTCGAATTGTACCATTGGATTGTTTGGTAAAAGTTCTCGCTAATTCTTTTGGCTTACGACGCTGCGCTGGAAACTGGGTCAAAATTAGTCCCCAAAACAGTTCCACAATGCAATTTGACACAAAACCGTCCCAGTCTTATAGCGCGACTTTAAAATGGCCGATATAGCTTTACTTTATTAAGAAGACAAAAAGCGCCCACAGAAAAAGTTTCGCAGTTAATAAATTTGCCACCTGCAATTTCCTTTTCTTCTAAACGCCGACCAGCCGATGTGTGAGTGCAATGTCGTGAAAAAGCAGTCATGACAACAGCCATCACTGGGAAAGTTTCATACCTGAATCGATATAAACGTGTTAACTGAATAACCTGCGAATTTAAGGCACCCTACCCAGAAGAAAGCATTTATGTCAATTCCACTCGGGGTAGAACGCCCACCCCCACAATCTGAGGAATACATAAATGAAAAATATTTCTTGACAAATCCTATCCCCTACAGGATTTAATTTAGTTAATTTAGCGCGGCCAATTTACTCATCGTAAGTAATACCTTCTCTATGAGTGGTGTCATAATACTTACCTTGACAAGTTGGAGCCACCCCACTCCATGTTCCATTTTCCTGGCACTGTCTTCTTGACGAGCCGGTCAAATTGTACCCAACATTACAAGAGAAGCTACAAATCGCGCTATAGCGTTCGAAAACTGGGTTGAGACAGCCACGTTTTACTCCATTGATTAGATCAGGATGAGACTGGCAGGTAATTTCTAATGAAAAAGTAAATTTTAAGCACTTGAAAAAAGCATTATACAGGACACTAGTTTATAAAGTAAACCGAATAGGGTACCGGAAAAGGTGACGTAAAACAAGTTTAAGTGGGTGTCGAGCTACCCTGCGAGTTTTACAAAGTCGTTCGCGTGGCTTATCAGTCGAAGAACTTCGTACATGCTGAAGGCCTTCAAAGCCGGAAAGTAATCTCTACTCGCAGGGTAATGTGGAACTTCTATAGCTTCCATATTCAAATAGAGATGAAAAGCGTGACATCAGCACCCTACCGTGAGAACGGTTTAAATGGTTGTCAAGCGTGTATTGCTTCCATATTGAAATAGAGATGAAAAGCACGACATCAATCCGGGGGGGGGGGGGGTACTCTCATATATGGGCTATATAGGTACGTGCCGCGGAATAGGGTATGGTTTTTGAGGTTCTCGTCCTTAAATAGGGTATCTTTTTTGACCCTTTTGTTTGTGTGTCCCTGGTGTGGTCCCTAGACAGGGTAGCTTAATTGTCAATTGTATTATCTAATACTGGAGTGTAAAAACGCCCGCCTAAACGAACATTTTTTTTAAACTAGGCTTATTCTAGTATTTTATGCTTGATGCTATACATCCAATGTTACAGAGAAGAAATAAAGTTTTCCTTTTCATGCTATTAATATATAGGGTATCAGTTTTCGCTTTCTTAGTTCTTAAATAGGGTTAGGGTTCACGAACCTTCGCTGCACACCCCTATCCAAAATTCGCGGGAGTACCCCCCCCCCCCCCGGGACATCAATACTGTACCGTGAAAACGTACCCTGGCATACAGGAATAGGACTGTCCCAGACTCCCGGAGGGCTGTTACCAGGGGCATTGCATGTCACCGTTGAAGACCCATTCAAACGGAATCCAACGGAACAGGAGAAGTTACACTTTGAACCATAATGATCACCACAACTGTCCATTTGTAAAGGACCTCCAGGACTAACTCGTAGAGATGTGCAATTGATCACTGACCAATAAGAGATACAAAAGGGATATGAGATATCACTATTAATTATTGCTGTTGATAAGTAATGGTAACAGGAATGAGTGGAGTCCAATTCGGTCTGTAATCATACGAGTGATTAACAAAATCGGACGACCGCGTAGCGCGAGTCCGCTTTGTTTAATCACGAGTATGATTAAAGACCGAATTGGACGACACGAAGTTCTGTTACCAATTAATCATAACTTTAACAAAATTTGTGATATATTTGGTTCTTTTTTTTAAATCAAAACGCAAGAGATTCCGAGATTTTTTTTTTTCTAGTAGTGAAAAAAAAAGTTATTTAAGCGCGCGCGTGATGGCGCGTACTGTCCAATTACTTAGGTATGACGCGTACTGTCCTATTAAGGCTGAAATCAGGACAGTTGACAGCCAATCAGATTTGAGAATTTTGTTATAGATATGATTAAGACCTAAAATAAGACCAAATGGAAGTCAAACAAAACGTTAACTAAGCTTATTCAAAGGTAAGAGCCCCTTAGTTAATTCAATCACAGATATAGCACGTAAATCCAAAGTTTTAACTTCGAGGGGTCTGAAATGCCCAAGGATTAAACCTCAGGAAGTGCAGTGGTCTCCATGCTGTCGGGCAAAGTACAATTAAACGGAGATAATTAATATTATTGGATACAGTCTTTGCTACCTAAAATGATGACTAAAAACGTGCAGGTGGCTTTGTTTCCTGATTGGTCCACAGCTGTGTACGTGATCACGTGAGTTCCTTGACTGAACCTTGCTGGCGACTGGTAATTTGACGTCACTGTTATTGAAACTCTTGAGTTGTCAGTGGCAACCGGCTCGGTCCAGTTCACCAGGGCAGATAACATTTCTCTCTCGGCATAGGCTGTCAATGGTTTTGCCGGGCATGTGGCACCAAAGTCTGGGGGTTGAGTGTCTTAAGAAAGAAGAAAACAAATTGCCTAAATTAAAATAAATACTATTAGAGCAGGCCATGACAACATATCAATCATCAAACAAGCTAACAAAAGAATAAGATAATAGTGTGAATTAGAAAATACGAAAACTGTACTGTTCTTTCATTGTGGGAAATCGGAAAACATTCCTGGAATAGGATGGTTTTTAAACTGGACTTCCAAGTAGGCTAGTTTAGTGGTTGCTTTAGTTTGACTGGCCTTTGTTGAGCTAAGAACTTTGATCCAGGCAAAATTGCCTAGGATTACATTCTGTTATAAATAACCTGTGCAGTTTATGTCATTTCCACTCCATTGACCGTTCAGCAAACAAGTTCTTGTGACTTTTCCGGTGAAGCTGGTATAACCACTTTGGCAGGAATATCGGCAACTTGATCCATAAGTACTCCCACAGGAAGGGGTCAGTAGAAGCGCTTTGGGTGGAGTCGCCAGAGGTGGACAAATGATAGCTGGCATGTAAGGAAAACGCATTTTAGTTTCTTTCTTGTGATACTTAAACCTTAATCTCATCTTTTGCACTGCGAAATAATACCCAATTGAAAGCCCGAAGGAATCCTCTTTTTTAAATCAATGCCAATCTTCTCCACCCAAACCATACTTAAACATTTGTTCGCAAGACGACGCTGCTATTATACGTCGTTTATTTTCATTTATCCATTTTACCAAACTAATATTTTAACGTTTTCTCCAATAGCGAAATCATGTTCAATGCTGGAAAGGATGACATAAAATGTCATTATAAGTTAGAGTTCCTTTCACATATCATACCAATTTGTCTTGAACGTTTCTACCTGTATCTAATTGTTTGGCCACAAAGAGAGCAATTTAAACTAGTCTGATTAGTTAACCAAAGGTTAGGCTGGGAGGGCGGGCTAGTGGGTGTTTAGAAGCCCAAGCGAATGTTGGCTACATACGTGTCGTAAATGCGTGGTAGCAATCTGTAGATCAGGACTGCATGCAGGCTCCTTTGGTTGCTTGCATACTACACTCTTTGTTAAAACAATGAACGTCCATTAACGACGGCCAAATTTCCAGCGTGATTAATTTAAGGAAAGCTTATGCCGAATACGCTAATAATATTCTTACCTTGGCAAGCAAAATCTTGGCCACTCCAACTTCCGTTCTGAAGGCATGTTCTAGATGAGGAACCCAAGCTGACAAAACCGGGATGACAGGAAAACTGGCAGACAGTGTTATAGATTTCTGTTGATGCGCCTGAGCATCCCTGACGGGTACCATTGGACGGTGTTGGTAGGGCGGGACACGTGACAACTGAACAAGGAAATACGTATTGCACATTTATCCATCAGGTTAGTAGCCTGTGAGCCCGGGGGAGGGGACTTTAGGAATTTTGGGGGACCCTGGAACCCATACCCCTATATCTAGAGTATCAGTTTTCCAGGAACTACTGAGGTCATTAGTAAGTCTAGCCAAAACAAAGCCGATTTGATTTTTTTTATATTTTTGAGTGGAAATTTCCGGTTTTCCTAGTCTAGACTAAAATCTTCAACCAATTGAACAGTTTCCTAGAAAAATGATGCCCTATTCTAGACCCAAACTTTCTGGTTTATATACCCTATCCCAGATTAAACTGCTTGAAAACCCTTCACAGCGACACATACCCATATAGCCCATATATGGCAGTATCCCCTCCGGCCTGCGAAGCAGTCATTACTGTTTCCTCTTAACCAAGCTAGAGAAACGCGGGAGACACTCGATAGCATGGCGTAAAAAGCAGTACAAAGATTATGTGCCCTCCGCCTCGCCTTTTCTAATTTTTTTATTGTTTTAGTTTACCCCATCCCCTTGGGCCTTTCCAGCACTTCTCTCTTTTGCATAAGAGGAAATGGAAACCACTGCCAGCTATGCGGGCTATCTATCAGGTTAACACATATTTTTTCTACCCATTTTGTAGAATTCAGAAATCTCTGTAAAGACGCTTTTATATCATTTTTTACTTCGATCATTGTTACACAACTAACGTAGATGTTGTTGAATGTATTGCAAAGTTTTAAGCTTATAGCCATCGCTAGTTTCAATTTGACTGCTTCTTGAATGGCTCTGTAAGAGGACGGACTAAGTTGCGGAGATTCCTAACCTTCTACTCTGTAAATTATGTTACCTCGACTTACCAGTGCAATGCATTTGTACTCCAGTCCAACTACCATCGCCTTGGCAAATCCTGGTGCTTGCACCGCTCAGCAAGTATCCCTGATCACATGAGAATACACAGGATTGCCCCGGTAAATTGGAACAAGGCAGCAAACTACCATGTACAGGTGCAAACAGTTGGGGACAGCGGTTCACTATTTAATGAAGAAAGGAAAACGCTTGATTAAATTCCAACTCCAAACAGCCTTCTACTTTCGTCACCTGTGATCTAGGCCCTCTTTTCTGAGTACTGGGTGTGTTTCTCAACGCGTCAGAGGTTGAAACACTGCCTTCCTGGTAATATCCATGCAGACTACTAATGATAGTCTTTACGCTAGAGCCTAAATAAGCTAAGAAATATTTCAAGACAAGTAAGTTTTAATTACTTAAAGTAAAATAAAGCTTCACACACAACCGATCTTTTTTTACTTCAGGTTAACTTAAGGCTATTCTCCCTGGCAACATAATTAAGATTGATTGACATGTTTCGCCTTTCTCAAAGCTCAAGAAACCGCAAGTAACCGCAAGTCAGCTAAGTCGGTTTTAAGGATGGTCTTCAAGTCGCTTGAAACTTTCTTGAATCGTTTCAACTCTCCGACTTTAATAAGATGTAAAGTAAAGTTACTTGAGATTTTACTTAGGGCTTCACACACGAATTTTTGGTTAAGTAAAACTTAGCAGCTCTTAAGTCTTACTTAACCGCCTAGTGTAAAGACAACTAATATTCAAGCATGCTTTCAAGGAAAAGCAGAGTAAATAACTGATAAGAGTGGAAGCAATAGGCCATATTCCGAGTTGCGTCAAGCCTCTGTTTCAAAGCGAGGCTAAGTGCGAAGCCATTGATATGAAACTGAGTTTTTATTCTCATACAAATGAAACTCATTTTTACAAGAAAGGTTTTGCACTTAGCCTCGTTTTAGAAGTGAGAGTCTTTGGAACTCGGAAATAGCCTATCTAGACAGCCATTTTCAGTACCAGGATCCCAGGACCCTTTTTGCCGGGAAGGACTGTTTCAATTTCCCCGAATTTAGTCAGAGGGCGAATGTAGCCGACAGAACAATATTTTGTTGTCGTTTTTTTCCTCGATTGTCAACTCCCAATGTTACAGAATTGTCAGCAACTAAAAAGCTTAAAGTCATCTTATTATTACTGTAAAAGCACTCACATGAAACTAGAAAACCGAGATTAGAAATAACAACACTTTCAGGATAATTCCTCCGTGGTAGAATTAAATGAACATAGCCCCTGCACTCACGACAAACTGCATGTTAATCAAGTCTATCACAGTGTTTTAAAACAGTAAAGAGCTGCTGGGGGATTGCGCAAAAAAAAAAGAATTAGATAAATAAGAAAACCTGAAAAACACAAGTCTTTTTCGAGATCATAACTCCTACCTCCTTGACAGGTCGACGAGTCACCAGGTATCAAATGCACTCCTTCCGGGCAGAAACACTGATGACCGTTCGGGCTTGGCAGGCAAATGTGGCTGCATCCTCCATTTAAATGAGAACAGCTGGTAGTTCCTGTGTGGGCAACATGTAGACGGGCGTGTATTCAGGGTAAACAAAAATAGTGACCATTGAACCGGCTTGAATTTTTTACAGTAAAGAGAAGGCTTGGTCAAACTTGGACAATAGCGAAAAAAGGTCAACTTTTTGGGAAAGGAAACTGTCAACGATTTTTTTTTTGGAAAATTCTTCCCTGGGAAATAAAAAATATGTAGCTATGAATATCACGAAATCTTTGAAGCGAGTTTTTGTCTTTTACATTGACAGGTTTTTCATTACGGTAGAGCAGCTAGCTTTATCAAACAAGTGCTAACTTCATCGAGTTAACTGAATTTTTAGAAATGGCATTTGTTGCTGAATTGATGAAAATTGTTTGTTTGTTTATTTGTTTTTTCCTTTTTATATTAAGTGTACTCTGTTAAATGAAAGTTTCAAATAAAAATTTATAAATTAAAAAAAAAAAATGAATTCAAAACAGCAAAATTTCTAAGGAACACCCACCCGTAGTTATGATACTATAGTCATAGATGTGGATTTCCATAGGTGCTCCCATTCCATGGACCAAGACATCGGAGAGGGAAGACGTCATATTATATCTATGAACACTTTGTGTTATCCAGTCTGTCCAGAAAAGCGCATCCTCGTATAAGGCGAGTCCGAAAGGGTGATAACTATCGTTATTGGATGACAAATCCAGTATCAGCACGCGGTTATTTCCTTGAAGGTCCACTCTTTCGATCTTGTCGAGTTGAGCATCACACCAGTACAGCAGCCTATTTTTGAAATCCAAAGCGAGTGAATTCACCCATGACAAACCGGAACTAACCAGAACGGTCCTAGCCGTGCCATCCATGTTCGCTTGTTCGATCTTTGGTGAGGCTCCCCAATCGCTCCAGTACATCTTTCTATAATAGAAGTCAAGACAGAAAAGAGAGATCAAAAAAGAGATAAAGAATAAAGCGAACATGTCTTAAAACGACATTGAGAAACAAGTTTTTCTCTTATATTGATTTCTGCGGCCATACGGCTTTTTAAATTTGAGAGTATTGTAGGGTTCCTAGAACAATATATTCATCAGCCACTTTGATCAAAATTAACTAGATTACTTGTCATCGATGTCTAATATCACAGCCCTAGGTTTGTCAACGTCTATTTCTTTTATAAGGCTTGTTCTGTACGATCCGTCAATATTAAACTGAATAGGCACTGCATGCTGTGAAAATTTGTTATAATTTTGTTAAAATCATGACTTTCACTTGCAAGCACAGCCTTTGCTATTTTATGCGGCCTGTAGGGGCTCAAGTCAAATGGATTTTCGGATAAATAGCAAAGCCCACTTTTTTTTAGTGATTTTTCAAGACAAGGGGACAAAATAGACAGTATTCCGTATAAGTTACAAGTGCTTCCTCTCAAAACCGGAACATCTTTTTAACATGTTTCCATTGACTCAAATACATCTTTTAAGTTGTATTCCTCATTAATTATCTTTGTTACCTAGCATCGACGTCAAGTATCAGAGCTCTAGGATTGTCCAAACTAGATGTAATGAGGCTAAATCTGTATGATCCGTCCAATCGTGACACTTCAATCTTACTAGTTTGATAATCAGTCCAATAAACGTTCCTCCCAATCCAATCAACTGCTATTCCTTCAGGACTTTCCACATTACGCTCCGCTATTACTTCAAGATCGGACCCGTTGGGATAAGATCTAACAATCTGCTTCAAAGTCACGTCAGTCCAGTAGACCTTGCCTTCAATCGGATCATAATCAACTGCAACTGGTCTGGATATGTTGGTTTTGATCCCTAGAGGAAAGCAAGGAGTGTCTGGTACAGCCAGAGGAACTTTGTAAATTTCCCCGCTATTTGCTTCGGCAAAAAGCATGAACTTGTCGGAGCTTAGGTTCTTAAATAAATCTGAAAAAAAGAAGTGCAGGTCGGACAATCACAGGAGAATTAGTATCCTGAAATTCTCAGCATATCCATGACTATTTCTTTCCTACATTTTGCAGAACAAAAAGCAGTTAAGGAAACATGTGCTACAAGCGCACTACCACAACCAATCATATGCTCTTACCATAATTACAGTTTTTCCCATCAGGTTTGAGGACTACTCCAGTTGGACATGCGCACTGGTGACCTCCTTGCGGCGTAAGCAAACACAAGTCACTGCAGTTTCCATTGTTGATTGTACACGGATGAGTCCCTGATAAAGTTAGAGTTAATTAGGTGCCACCAGAATTCAGACTAGATATAAAAAAAGTTCGAATTTATCTTTTTATTAAGTACCACCATATTTGATTGAAAAAAATTGTAAACGTAGGGAGCTTTAGCAACGACGACGGCAACGGCAACGAGGACGTCAAAAACGCAATAGGTTTATATTAGCAGAACAACAACTTTGCACGTGCATCACGCTTTTTTGTACATTTCTTTACCGTCCTTGCACGTCGACTACGACGTGAAAATGCCTAATTGCAAGTTTTATGGAGGACGTAAACAAGCGACGACGAATCTCTTTTTTTCTCTAAACTTGAGTGCGGTCCTCAAGAAATCAACTCCAGGGAAATTCGCCTACATTGCCATTTTCAGCAAATTGGCATAAACGCCACAAAGATTGAAAAAACGGGAATTCATTTTAAAACTGACGTTTTCGCTGCCGTTGCCGTCGTCGCTGCTAAAGCTCCCTGGTTGCTAGTGACGGGTTTTATTAAGTAAAATGATTTACCTGAAAGCACCCGAGACGAATCATACAGGTGAATATCCATTGGCTTTTGGAGACCTTGAATAATCAATTCCGTGTTCCCGTTGTTTAAATCGTACCGCGAAATGCTTCTATTGTTCCAGTCAGTCCAGTACAAAATGCTCTTATACACCGTCAAACCAAATGGATGAATATCTGCTGCAGATAGCATAATAACTCTTCTATTATCACCGTTAAGGTCAGAAACCTCGATTTTGTCCAGTTTAGCATCCGCCCAGTACAGGAGGTTTGTAGTTTGATCAATAGTTAATCCATTCGGCCAACCAAGGTTTCCTGTTACAATGGTTCGTCTTGATGAGCCGTCCATGGATGCTTGTTCAATCATTGGATTGGATCCCCAGTCGGACCAATACATCGTTCTTTATCAGAAAAAAAATTCACACACACAAATTAGCAATATTTAAAAGAACTACCAAGTTAAACTTTATTTTTTTGATAACGCTAACTTTGACATCTCGTGCACCTAAGATGAATTGGCTTTAACTTAAAGGAAAGTCTAAGTACAGCCGTATACTTACTTCCTAGTCTTCCTCACAGCCTTTTTTGTCTTGTCACGCAACGCTCCTCCCCTCGTGAAATAGCCCTTTTAAGATTTGTATTGAAAAGCGTTGTCTGACGAGACAAAAAAGGCTGCGAGGAAGACCAGCTATATCGCGATACTCCCTTTCGATTTATAACTCACCCATTTCTTTCATCAAGTACAATTGCCCTGGGTTCATCAAGTCCATCTTTGATCAACAATTTCCTGCTTGTCCCATCCAGCCGAGCAACTTCAATACGATTTGTTCCTGTGTCTGTCCAGTAAATATTTTGCCCCACGTGGTCAATAGCCAGGCCATCTGGCACCTTTACATTGCAGCGAAAAGGGATCCTCAGTGAAGTCGCATTAGAGATAGCACTGATAATTAGACCTTGTGCAACATCAGTCCAGTATACGCGGTCCTCAACAGGGTCGTAGTCCACAGCAATCGGGCGTTGATTTCCGAGATGGAAAAACAAATGTCGGGCAACAAAATAGTTCACATCCAACGAAATAATATTAGTAGACTTGGCATCGGCGTCCGTAAAAACAAGGAACTTGTCCATTTCTATAAAGTGCAACACACTTAAAATGACTTATTTGTACAGTAAAACATGATAATTTATGCCAGAAAAAGGTAATAGATTTGGGCAAGGCGATATTGGGCAAGTCGTAAGTGAATTGTTATCCCAATGTTTCCATAGGGGTTCCCTGACACTATTTTGTAATTAAAGGTTATCGAGCCACTGATTGGAGGGCTCTGGCTGAGAAACGTTTTGGAGGTTAGGATAGCTGGTCGCTATTCATGGAGGTGATCTCTTTGGAGGGCTGGCTGCACATAAAGGTTCCGTCGACTGCATCTTAAATCTACTTTTTTCTCTCTGGGGAAAATATCTACCTTAAAGAGACTGAGGGGTGTTGCTCAAGTATTTAGCATGAATATAGAAAGGAGAGAATACAGATATGTATTTCCTCTGCAGTAAAAACAGCTGCCTTACTCTTGTTGCATGTTTTTCCATCTGCCTTCAAAGACAAACCAACTGGACAGACACACTCGTGGCCGCCAGAAGTCTTCACCACGCAAAAATGGCTGCAGCCGCCGTTGTTTGATGCGCAAGAACTGGAAACTTTAAAATAAAAACGTGAAAATCCAACATTCATCATCATCATACATTCATTGACCTAAAAGTAACTAAACAACCCGCCGAACCGGTTAAACCACCTGAAAAACGCACGTCAACGTAACGTTATCTTAATGAGATTCCACTGCATTTTATTCATGAGATAAAGGTAAAAGACTAAGAAATCATCGACGCAATCGTGTTACTCTGCAAAGTAATAATGAGATTACTCGGCAAAAAAATTGGAGTACTAGTGCGCCCTATACCACTATTTTACGGCATACCTGGAGGTTGCCTGGAACTGTCGTATGCCACAATGCCCATGGGCCTACCAGTGAAGCGGACACCGCTGACAACAAAATACCCGGTCTCCGCGTCAACTTGGTGAAACTGACCGTTTGAAGCCCAGTCAGTGAAAAAGAGAAAAGGAGGAATAATGGCTACTCCAAAACCATGAAAATTTGTTACAGTCGCAAGTAGTTTTCTGTCATTGCCATTGTAATCGACAGATTCTAATTGATCCACGGCTCCATCTACCCAATAAATACGATTATTCCATCTGTCAAGCTCGATCCCATTCGGCCAGTGGATGTTTGACGTTACTATGGTAACTCTCTGATTCCCTGTTAAGGATGCTTTTTCGATTTTGGGGCTGGAACCCCAGTCTGTCCAAATCATCAGCCTGTCACAGTAATAAGTAAAAAACGAGAGAGAATGAGCTAACTTAGATCATTCTCTCTTGTAAAAAAGTAGTCGGCATCTAGAATAAAGTGTTACGTCCAACTACTTGTTATAAATTAAACTTAGACAGGAAAAAAGGTCTCTAAAAGTTGTAATAATTATCCATCAGTTCTAAAAAAGTATTTATAATTTAGAGTGGAGATAAACAGAGGTCACACGTAGGAATTATATTATATTCGGAGGGGCTTATGTACGGAGGGGTATTTGCGTTTCATAATCAAATTTCAAATTGCGTTAGTTTATAGAGGGAAAGAGATTTACCATTTTTGCTTTGTTTTACTTTGTATTTGAGGGCAAATTCCAAGTACAAGCCCCCCCCCCCCCGGGGGGGGTGGGGCTTATATTTGGAGGGGCTATTTAACAGAGGGTTTTTGGGGGGCTTATATTTGGAGGGGGTTAAACATGGAGGGGCTTATTTTCGGAATTTTATGGTAATAATAATAAAAAAAAACTTTGTGGCCACTCACTCCTTATCAGGATCCAAAGCGATATCTCTAGGTTCATCAAGTCCCAAGGATAGCACAGTTTGCTGGTTATTGCCCGATAGGTCAGATTTGGATATCGTATCGTGTGTAGTGTCAGTCCAGTACAATTCTGATGTCGTCCATTGAACTGCCAATCCATCACAAACACCAATATTGGTGATAATTGTGGTGATGCTGGAACCGTCAATACCAGAACGTTTGATGTTCTGCTCAGATACATCACTCCAAAAAATATATCCCATGCTGAAATGAACATCGAGTGCCACAGCCCTTGTTAATCCAGTGACCACAGAATGTACTGCAGACGTTTTGTAGTCAACGGCGATGATATCCGTAGTGTTTGAAAACAGAAGACATGGAGGGGTACATATGGCCGCTGCAATAAAAACAAACGTTACTATTGACTATTATTATATCGCTTAGTTAGTACGCCGCAGTCATTGGTCAATTTTGCGGGCCTTATTCTACTGTACAGCCCGCTAAATTTTTAAGTTTCCTTTCCTCGCGCCCAATTGACCTAAGAGATATAATAAATATCTTACAAATCTCGTTTTTCTCGGTCCGTACTGTAAGTTATGGATCCTCGTTTTTTTCCCGTACACCACGGACCTCGACTCGGTCAGTAAGAGATATTTATACTACTGCAGTATGTTATCCCTTTAACCGGCAAATTTCCTGACAGGAATTTTGTTTCTGGGATTATGCTCGTATTTTGACTCCAACTTCTGTGTTTAAATTCCTAGCCCCCATAACCTATTAAGCAAAATGTTCAGCACAAAAGAGCCTATCAAATGAACTGACATGTTTTAATCCAATTTCTTTTGTGACTACTACTGAATAAAAATTGTTGCTTTTTTCGTAGCAACTAGCCATAACAATGCAACAAACAGTCTCAATACCACTACTAACCATACTGCCTACCAAGCCCAGCTTTTGTTTGCTTGTAAACTATTTTTGGCCGCAAAGAAAGTCTCATTTCTACAGCTAATTGAAAAAGATGAAACATTCAAGGGAATTTGTCTTAACAAAATCGTTCAAAGTAGCAGATTTGAGGTAAAACAAAATGAATCACCCAAGGGCCTGATCTACTTCTCCCCTACATATATGTACGATTGCCGGTTAAAGGGTTAAAGTAATTGCAGTTTAGTTGTAATGTAATCTTCCAACCAAAATAAACTTCAAGGGACTATGTCAAGATATTTGCTATGTTTTTAAAGAGCGAATAGATTCCAAAAATAGTTGACCGGTCTTGTTAGTTAACACTATATTCTGTTTATCAAGGCATTGAATCTATCGTCCGTTAGTACGAATGGCAAGGATGAATATGAATTGAAATTTTTAAAAAAACTGAGCCAAGTTTTTCAAGTTTTAATGCTATCCCTGCATAAATCAACAATAATGCTATCTGGTAAAATTCACATAACAGTCTACAGAAGCATTTTGTGTATGGTTTTACACACTGAGTAATGACTTTAGCACAGAATTGACGTTGGACAGCAATATCCTCGTGTGACATAACCCCTCTACGTTTTTCGCGTACTGAGAAGGGCGAGCGTTCTTCTTGAGTTTCCGATTCCGCCTTAGGGTCACTGGCGAGGCTGGTAAACCGACAGATTCGCTCCACTCAAAGACCACATGTTTCAGTAAGGTGAACACCAAGAAGGAATTTATCAGGCCTAGGTACTCTTAATCAAATGACTGAACAATCTGTCAGTCATGTTTTAAACGTACTAATGGAATTGACATGAAAAGGCCAAAGAAGAAAACATGGCGTCTTATGGGTACCAACTGTCACCACAAAAATGCCCTAGCAACGCCCCTCCCCCCACCCCACATTCTAGGGTGACGTAAGGGCTGCGATCACGATGCTGCTTTGTGGCTGCGTTTGCAAGGACTAGTGAGGCGGTTTGGCGGTTTGAGAGCAGCATTTTCATTACGTTTTTTTTTTCTTTTTATACAGCTTTCGTAACTTCTTCAGCTATATGCTCCCCCCCCACCCCCTGACACACACCTCAATATTGGAGATCTTATCAAGTCAATGCAATAATCTGAATCTTCTTTTCTATCTGTGCTTGGAGCAAAAAAAAAAGAAAAGAGGCCAATAACTAATCAAATATTTTTACCTCCATGACCTCTTGCAGTTCTTTCCAGGATCAGAGTTATCAGAGCAAACGCAGCTATCCACTTGAAATGACTTCCAACAGGACTCATTATGAGTGAAATCAAAACCATTAATACTGAAGGAACCATAAAACACAAGAAAACGTTAGAAATGCACTGTCAATACTCTCCCTTGTAAATGTTAACTACTTGCAGTTTGTTTCTTCAGCTAAATATTAATGTTGGGTAAGGTAGAAACTGGCGCAGATTCTTTTTACTACAAGGGGGAACCATAAAACAGTTCATTGATCCAGTGCAAATTAAATTGTAGAGAAACAGACAGAAAACTTCAATCTCATCACCCATGCGCATGAGCGACGCTTCTAAAGCAGAATTACACTGTGACGAACATGAAACCTTTGGGTATATTTCCGTGTTAAACTGTATTTACATTAAGAATACAACCATGATCTCTTGACAGCCTTAATCATTGATTTACTCAACACGCTCGGGCAAATATCACTGATCGCCACAGACATGCTTGACTGTCAAAAGATTACGATACACAGACCGGCGACTAAGAACCTGGTTATTAAGAACCTATTGAGCTAAAATTTGCCAGTTAGGTCCCCTCTATACAAGAACCTGTTTAGTCTTAAATTGGAAACAGGTCCTTATATTCTAAAACGTACAAAAAAAAAAAACTCTTTACACTTGGGCGAATAAGATACGTCAACATGGATCATCGTTGGAGACAATAGGTGCCTTATTACTCCAATTACAATTGTATTGGAATGAGCTAAATACCAGTAAATACTCTTAGCCTCAATGTATTTTTGCTTCAGAAAATAAGAACCGATTCAAGAACCTAAATAGCCTAAATTTTTACTAGTTACCATTTATGTTAGATCCTGTTTAGGCTAACTTGGGAAAATGCATCTTGTCAGGGCTTTTAACAAACCTTTTAGCTGAAAAGAGGTGTTGTCCAGTGAAAGCCTTGTAAGAATTTTAAAGAGACGACCACATGAACGTAACAACTATACGACTGAATATTAAGAAGCATTCACAAAAGCTTAACTAGATTACTTTCGGTTTCGTCTCTAAAAAGGTGCTTACCCGGGTTTGTGTAATTGTTATTTAAAACAACCCAAAAATGAATTAGAAGCTTTGATTATTCTGAATATTTGGAACTGTTTACTCAAACTATAAACATCGAAACAGCAGCGTGAAACAGCATCGGTATCGAAACAAGACACCGAAAGAACTACTTTTAGTCTTCTTAGCACAAAAAAACGAAACAGACAGGTTATATATACCAATGTTTTAGTGATTAGTCCTTTCCATATCTTCCATGACTCAGTATTTGCATAGTGGGAGGAAAGGAAGTTGACGACTTCCGCTACGAACACTTTGGAGTCATTGCACTGTAAACTAATCTCCTGCTACGAGCCAAAAAGACGGAGAAAAGTTTTTTTTTGTTTCAGGTCAGAATTTGAGTATATCAACACGCTCTTTATTTATGGCGATTTGCTTCCATATTGTTTCATTTCAGTTTCGTTGCATAGCAATTTCTGTTTTGCTATTCATTTGCTGAAAATAATCATGGTGACCCCTCTATGACCCCGTCTCAGCGCAGCAAAGGCCAATCAAGAGAAGAATAATTTTTGACTTGATACTGCGAAAAATACTGAGAAAAACTGAGCTGCAATTGTGGCTTCATTCCATCAGTGCAAATTTAAATCATTACAAAGTCACTGTTTGGTTGAAATTAATAGAAAAGGTAGGTTAAAATTTGAATTTTGAAATTAGGTATCCGCTTAAAAACAGATTATGAAACGTCTTCCATAATTCATAATCATTGTATACAAGACTTATCACATCCCTTATAAACCACAATGAAAAAATACTAACTTTACGACCTACGAAAATCGGTTAGTTCTCTATTGTTATTGAGAAATTATTACTACAGCTCATATACTTACATCAGTATCCTTAATACGATGGAATATCATTCTTTATGGCGTTCACTCCCTTGTCCAGGCGGCAGCTAGGGCTGCATCACCTTCTAAATTCGGGGACTCTCGACCGCCTTTCGTTTTGCGCAAGGTACGAATCGAATCAATAACAATGCTGTTTTTTAAGTAAGGGGTTAATCCCATCCGCATTCCCGAATTTCCATGGTTTTGGGGTATGGTATTGTATGCTAATGAAATTAAAACAAAGGAAAAACAAAAATTAACTGAATAAAAATTATTTGCATGGCTTTCAATACCAATGCACATAGCTAATTCGCTCTAGATTTCAGCCACGATGCAACATTTTTTTCTTCTCTACCGATTGTTGGCTGTTTCTTTGGTTGCTATTCTTTTGTTCGAATTGAATTCTGTGGAGGGATGTGGCGGTTGTGGATCTTGTAAGTAGCTTATGTTAAGGGCTCCGATGTAACAGTTTATCTCATCGTCATGCAAACTGTTTCATCCAAACGTAGACCTTTCTTTCTAACACTTCTATTGTTGCCGCTTGAACATACATTTCTAGGGTTTTATTAGGAAATACAAAATTTCAAAGATCTCTTTAAAATTAGAATTTCAGAATTAGATGGCAAAGACAACCGGTAATAACTTCCTGCATGTTTTAGTCCTTTCTCATGCTGTAACGGTTTTGTATAGGGTTGCATCTCTTAATCAAGTCTTAATCGCCTCCTTAAGACACCATTTCCTACATATCAAGATTGGTAGAGATCACATACAACTTTATCTAACCTCAACTTGAAGATTTCCTGCCTGTCAGTCAATAAATCCAGGCTGTGTCGAGAGAGAGGCCTACGCTTAACTCTATCAGGATTTCGCTGATAAATTCGTAAGATCCTTTTTATTGATGGAGGAACTGATTATGTCATCAAATAAGGTGAAACTAGCAAATTTTCGTTAGTCTTGAAAGTACATCATTGCAACTTAAAAGTTGAAATTTTCAGTGTCTTAAATATGCGGACGTTAGCTGAAAACGCAAAAAGGTTATCTTTAGCAAATCCTGCCCATTGTTACATAAACGGTGAAGAAATTTTTCGAAATTTAGTCTAGATAGGGAAAAAACAAAATCACAAGAAGTGGATCTTATCAACTAAAATGATATGATCATGACAGGCTATAGTTTTACCAGTCATGTGTAATATTTGCAAAACCGGGTGGGCTATTGGTGAAGAAATTTATCGAAAAGTAGTCTGGAGTATTAACAACTATGTCTAATACTAGTTCTACATTCAATGATTTTCTATATTCAAAACACAACTTCTACGTTGTTTAAAGAAGGCACCAGTCTCACTACACAAGATTGAAACTAACTGCTTCCATTACTTTCGGAGCTGGCGGTGGACATTCATGAATTGCCTCGTGAACCGATTTCGGGGTGTTTTATTTCCCATTAATATTACCCAGCACATGATGTGACATTATAGTCTAAGTTCAGCATATAATTTCTGTTGTTCTCAGATTTATTTAACGCTATTATAAAATTTCAGGAATCTAAGATATCATCATACATTTATCGCGAACCGAAAGTGGACTTAATTAATGCATTAAGTCCGCCCAATTGGTTTGTAAAGACAAACACTCGATTTAGTGTTAACTTTACTTCGGGAAAATTACTTCTTTCTCTTCACTCATTTCCCATTGTTCGAGAATTGCTTTTAAGAGTGCTTATCTCAAAATTATTTTATCCCGTAGTTTCATCAACACTTTCTGCTTGGAAGCTGAGTTTCCGCTCGAACAGAACTTCCGATACCAGAAGCCCCTCCATTTAGACAGTCACTATAAATTCTTCCTGAAGGCGTTCATGGAATATAATTGGAAACTCATTTAAATGCAGAGCCTAGCCAATGTTCAAACAAACCGGTGTTCTAAGTTAATTTCCCTTGGCGCCAGTTGTCAGATATGCGTATAGTGCCGAAAAAAGTTATGATTTCGAACGGGATCGACCGTCGACTGTGGTGGGTGTTTCTATTGACACAGAAAAGAAAACGGAATTTACTATTTAAAATAGACTTTCTTTTCGAAATTTTGTGACTCGTGATGACTTGAGTTAGCTTACAAAAAGGGACCGCGCTTCCGCTATGCCGAGGCATTCTAATACAAATAGAAATAAGTCTCGTTATTCAACCCATGTGCGATGAAAGAACACAATAAAAGCTTGAGAATTTAGATCCCAGAAAATTCGTGCCCATTCCACGCTGAAACATATCATTTGTGTATCTCTCTAGACAACACAATTTAACTTTTGATCCTGTGTACTATTCTAGTCGGCAACGGCATTCAAGTATAACATCACGGCACTCCTACAACGCGTCCGATTCCAGATGTTTCATATAAGCGAGACTTGATAGCTTTTGACCAAAGAAAAATAATGGACGAAGAATTGTTGAAAGCAAAAAGTAGTTGCAAGCAAATTTAAATTTAGAGCAACTTTAACGCTAGCGAAAGCTATGAAAGAAACAAGCTTATTTGTTACAACTGTACGTTGTGGGGTTGCAAACTGTATTCAGTGTCCAAAGAATTGTTGAAAGCAAAAAGTAGTTGCAAGCAAATTTAAATTTAGAGCAACTTTAACGCTAGCGAAAGCTATGAAAGAAACAAGCTTATTTGTTACAACTGTACGTTGTGGGGTTGCAAACTGTATTCAGTGTCCAGTCATAGTGTGTAGCTCTACAGCATTTGTGAACATTGTTATAATTTGCTCTCAGAAACAGCTTTCAATCTGCCCGTATCTTCATGTCCATGTTTGCTTTTTTCGTCGGTAATTATGGTTTGTTGAAAGGCAATTCTTTTACCTTTCAACTCAGCCGTGTTTTCCGATTGGACGACAGCGCAATTACCCACCATTTGTCAAAACAATCTTAACTGCCTAGGGCAAAAGAATGCACTAACCATGTCCTTGAAAGCGGTTTTTAATGAAATTTACATATGTATTCATTTATTTTTTTGTGTTAGCCCCAAGGAATGGCAAATGGGGAGACTGGCAACCAGACTCTTGGGAATTGACGTCATGCTCAGGTGGCTACAGAACAAGACATAGAAAGTGTGACAATCCATCCCCTGCCAACGGGGGAAGGGACTGCGTTGGGAGTAGCACAGAATCGATCGACTGTAACGAGTGTGAAATCAACTATGGAGAGTGCGGACACCGCTGCAGAAATTATATTGGTCGCTATTCTTGTGATTGCTACCCTGGTTACAAGGTTTCGCAGTCAGACTGGAAAAAGTGTGTCCGTAAGTACACAATGCGCATTTTTCCTTTCTCTTTTCTTAATTATCTGTCCATACAAAATGGTTTTTAAACTTTCGTGGTCTCTTTTTCGCTATGTCCTGGCCTTTCTTTTCTTTTCTCACCATTTATCGAATGCGTCATGTTTACTAGCCCGAAAATTGCGGGAAACAACAAGGTGTGATCTGGCTATTTTAATTATTGGAGTAGGCAAACTAAGCGATACATAGAAGCGATACATAGAATATATAGCCCGAAAGAAAAACTTATCACTAGGTATGTATTTCCGATAGCTTATTGAAGAGGTGTCTTATTATGAGCTGAGGCTGAATCAGCGCCAAACGTTCCTACATTGGAGCGATTTGAACCCTAAAACTTTTTATACTCATAAACTTTTATTAAAAATGTGGTTGGCAGGCCGGCGCGACTGTTATCTTATGTCTGAAAGGGCCAGGGGTGAGCTCGAGAGGCAAATAGAGAAAATACGGGTATGTTGATGATTGCATGCCTTCTCTGACTATCTTCTCTATAGCAATCACTTGTCCCACAAGTAGCTGGCCCGCTCCTAGCAATGGAGAGTTATCAAACCTTTGTAGGGGTCAATCTCAAGTTCAGTCTGGGACAACTTGTTCTGTGACGTGTAATAACGGTTATCAGCTAAATGGACCTTCATCCTCTCGTTGTGGTGATGATGGTAACTGGAGTCCACGATCATCGCCGAACTGCCAAGGTAAAAAGAAGATATAAGTATAATAATGACACCTTGCGTTTCTATCTGTTTTTGTCAAGGATACAAAATATTCAAGAAAATCTCGATTTCATTTCGTAAATTTTGACAACACCGATGTCGTTTCATGAACGTGAGCTCCCGTTCCTAGAACACAAAATCATTGAACAATAACAGAATTTACTTTTCGTTTTTCAGTACGTGAATGCTCCCCTCAGCCTGTTCCTGACAATGGTGACATCACTCCGGAAATCTGCAAAACAAAGCCTTTACATGATCGAACCTGCTACTACGAATGTAGTCCAGGCTACACACGATACGGGCCATCTTCATCCACATGTGATAACGGGTACTGGACACAAAGTGGTTTTCACTGTCGAGGTAAGAAACTTCTTAAAACCCTGTAAAATGAAGAAGCTCCCGACTATTTGTAAGCTTCGTGTTCAGCAACTCTTAAAATGTTGTATTTTTTTTCTTCATAAAAGATACACAGCGACCTTCATTTGGAGAAACCTGCCCGCCAGAGAGAAACGTTGTTGCTGACGAGGGTAAAACCACGGCTACAGTGAGCTGGGGACCAATAAAGGCTACAGATAATGAACATGCGACCGTCACCGTGCTACCAGATGTGACGTCGCCACACATTTTTTCTGAGGGAAGCCATACTGTGATTTATACTGCGAGAGATCCGTCCGGAAATACAGAGATTTGCCAGTTTAGAGTCAATGTTCAAGGTATTATAATCCGTAAAAAATATGTTGATTATTTCGCGTCAATAAAAAAGCAGTGTCAAGCATCATATTGTTTAACAACTTCTAGGAAGCCAACAACAACAAAAGGAATAATTATAATAGGACCAAGAAAGAATTGAAGTTAAGGTGGCTCCGTAATTAATACAAGAGCATTTAGCTGTGACAAATTTTCCGTCATAACTTTTTGGTTTTTAACGCGATGGCTGCGAAACTTTGCAAAGAACAACAGTTATCATTAGGCAATAATACGAAATATTCTGATTTCATTGATGGTAAATATTTCTTGAGAAATAAGCGCTTAAAAAGACCCTACTGTTCAAAGAAAATCGCGTCTAGTAAAAAATTTTTAGTTACGGACTTTTGCTCCAACGATTTTTCTGAAATTCCTCTGGCATATTTATTATATCAATTAAAGCCGATACCAGAAATTTCAGTAAAAAATATCAGCAAAATTTTTTACTAGACGCGATTTTCTTTGAATAGTAGGGTCCTCTTAAGCGCTAATTTCTCAAGAAATATTTACCATCAATGAAATCAGAATATTTCGTATTATTGCCGAATGATGACTGTTGTTCTTTGCAAAGTTTCGCAGCCATCGCGTTAAAAACCAAAAAGTTATGACGGAAAATTTGTCACAGCTAAATGCTCTTGTATTAATTACGGAGCCACCTTAAAGGAGAAATGTTATGAACCAAGCAATTCCTTATTAACGGGGACTGGAAATGATTGAAGTACACCCGACGCAACAAGTGAAATGAACCAGTTTTGCAAGAAAGTTAACGTATAATTGTCCGAGTGAGAGAAGTCCTGAATAGGACTGCTTGTAATGCTTTGCCGGACAGACTGAGACTTACGTACGCTTTGACAACCTGACGGAAGATATCATTTAGGTTTAAAGAGATTTGAGTATCGTCAGTTGATTATTATAATAACATCAACTATGAAGCATTGGTTACCCTTCCTTAACAACACCAACCCCATTAAAATCCCAGAAAATAGTTTTAACGACAGAGCACTGGGATCAAATTTACTCCAACCAAAAGGAAATTAACTACATCTCACTTTTCAATATTAGAGCCATTAGAGTGTTGAAACTTGCCCTTACAAGGTACACAATTTACTCCAATTCTTCCATCCCTGACATTTAATGGGTCTCCCCCCGAGCTCCCCGAGGTTCTGCGACACACGCGTTTCTAGTTATAATACCATCAACATTTAACATACCTTTCACTTTACAGTACTTGTTCAAACCAATAACAATGCTTCCTCATTCAGTTCTTAGATGTCCTGTTCTTCTTCCTCCTGCCAATGGAAGGCTGATGTCTGTCGCGTGTAACAATGTGTACGGGAGCATTTGTCACTTTCAGTGCAACAAGGGATTTAAGCTGAAGGGATCTGTGGTTAGAAGCTGCAACAAGACGTCTGGAGTAAACCAAGTATATTGGACAGGAAACGCTACTCAATGCGAGGGTAAGTTAAAAAAGTAAGCTAAGATATGCCTTTCTATGTCACTTGTTCACAACTGCGAGGATCATTATTCACTTGATCACTCTACTTTGTTGGCCATATAATATTGTAGTTGTGATAGGCGAATCGTTGACATTTTTATCGTTCTTTTACGTATCATTCCGTTACAGTCATTAATAATAATAAGAAGAATATTTATTATTATTATTATTATTACAATTACATTGTAATAACGCCCATCTTACGATGTCCATGATAAGGCGGTAATTGTTTATATTTTTCATTGTACACCAAGGTTTTTTTTTCTTTCTTTCTTTCTTCCTTTTTCTAATTTTCTTTTTTGTTACAGTTATCAAGTGCCCGTCTTTGGATACCCCTGATGACGCAGTAAAGTCTGGGTACGGGTGCAGCGCTCCAACCGCTAGCTATGGAACTACCTGCTTTTTCAGTTGCAATCTGGGATTCGAGTCAGTAAATGGATCTGCACAAAGAACATGTCAGGAGAACCAACAATGGAGTGGAAGACCTCTTCAGTGCCAGGGTAAGGACAATAATTGATAAGTTGAAATCTTCACAGGACTCTCTGTTTGATCAGGTGTATATTCAATCAACACAGACGCCAGTGTGTAATTCGTGTAGATGAGAATAACGTCAGTTATCATACAACCAATTAGCAATAATAATATTAATGATAAACGCTATCATCTTTTTTATCGTCATCGTCTAAGTAGTCAGTAATAATAATGATTATAACGAACAGGATATTGAGCGCAATCTCGATAAGATAATGACATGACATTATATACGATGCATGATGGTATGACCAGACATGTTCAGGAGTCGGTCACCTCGCCTATGATGCAATTCCCGGGATATGATTTGCCTATTACAAAAACACGAGAAAAATCTATGAAGTGAATAGTCCTCTTTAGCTTGAAAGTTTTTTTTCTCATTAGAGTTCCCAGGGGAACTTGAATAATATGAAACGTGAATAAGATGAAATTGAAAAGAAACATTTCTCTAGAGTATTATCACATGATCTGTACTGGGAAACCAAAACATACCTGCTAATATAAAGAGGTCTATTAAACTTGATCCAACTCGACAAACGTATCACCCAAAATGATTGCAAGTAAGAAGAAACAAAGGTGCATATTCAAAACTAAAACAAAGCCAAAATTATACAAAAAACTCTAACTGAAGAGTGCTTGGATTAATCGTACCCAAAGAGACGAATTTCTACTAGTTTAATTGTAAAACGATGCAAAAAGGTTCGGAAAGAATTCAGCAGCTAGTAACAGACATAATGATGTCTTTCAGCCGTGACATGCCCTGCTATAACTATAAGACCAGAGGGACTTATCTTTGACCCGCCTGACTGCTCAAACTCAAGTGCTGTCCTTGGTTATGCAACAGAGTGTCGCTTCACTTGTAAGAGTGGGTACCAGCTTCAAGGCTCTGGGCTGAAAATTTGTGGACAGAGTAAGACCTGGACCCCACTGGGAAACCCCTTCTGTACAGGTAAAGACCATATCAGAATATGAATGAAATTATGTGTGGCATAAAAACCTTGGCCTCATAAAAGCAAATTACTTTCATTGAATAACAACGCGTGTTTACCTTATAGCACTATTTGACTAGTATTGTGACTAATGTGCTGATTGTAGAACAAACAAGTCTCGTCGCGTTAGCTAGTTCAATATTTATTCAAGACGTTGTTGTTCGTCCTTCGAAAAAAGTCGAAGATGACCACGACTTCAGACTGAGGACTAGCGACGATGGGTCCGAAGATGCTTGTGGTGAGGCCAATCCGAGCCAGAAGGCTCGCCCTCGCATAGGATATGAGTGTACATGGGTGCTGCAGTGGAAGTGGAGGTTGCTCTGGCTTTGCGAGCGGCACGTTTCCTCTGTGGTACTGCGTTCCGTCGGTTTTCTGCCGCAAGAGGCCCAGTGGTGACTTTGCTAAGCCAAGTTGGACAGTCCTGAGTAAGCGACTCTTAAGAACTGGGGTTGATGTCCAGGTCCTTGAGGGAATTTTTGAGGCAGGCTTTGAAACGTTTCTTCTGCGACCAAATCGAGCACTTGTCCTAACATTGTTCTCCATACAGTCATGGACTTCTGACAGTAGCTGCTTTGGCAGTCGGCTGTCACACATTCTGGTGACATTACCTGGACTTTGTGTAGGAGGGTGTGATTATTAAAGACTAAAACGCAAAGTTTTGACTTTTCTCAAATTATAAGGAAATACAAATGTGATTATAAAGAAAGAATTTGCATTCAAAGTTACAGGATGGGTGATTACACACTTTCGGTTGCTTATTCGTAATCTGATTAGGTTATTTGCTAACTGTTTATTTTATTCCGAGACTTTTCACGGCCGACGTTTCCAAACTGTCCTACAAATATCTACAAAACTGCCGAGCGAGGTACCACGTCGGCAACAGCATTGTGGATACCTCCTACGGCTACAGACAATTCCGGCGTCATACCAAACATGACGCTTACAGGAAAGGGACCAGGGGAAAGATTCTCTGCTGGCACGCACAATATCCGGTATAGAGCCATTGACGGAGCAGGGAACATTGGGGAATGCACATTCAACGTCGTTGTTACAGGTATCTGTTTAGTATCATTTGACCTCAAATCTAAGTTACTTCATTTAAAAAACGTCATAGGTACCCATCAAAGTCTTTCCTCGTAATACTATCACTTACTTTCAATATACTTGCATTGATGAAATCTCCTTTTCATGCCTTAGGCAATAGTGAGACTAGAGAAAACTACTCCTCAGGTTTTGAGACTATCTGGGTTGAAATAGTTGGTACTAAAGCTAAAAATATTCTATGTTG
This sequence comes from Porites lutea, assembly GCF_958299795.1. NCBI lineage: Eukaryota > Metazoa > Cnidaria > Anthozoa > Scleractinia > Poritidae > Porites > Porites lutea. The sequence goes on from NC_133213.1 coordinate 1,175,120, forward strand.
CTGTGCCTATAGACACTCTTCCGTTTGCCCTGTAAGGTTCAAAGAACATCTCGAGTCAACTTTATCTCAGCTAACTAGTGAAAATAAGTCCATCTTCATTATGGGTGATTTTAATATTAACCTGTTAAATTGTGAAAGTCATCCTGAATCTAATGATTTCTTACTAATGCTAAACTCTTTTTTTTTCAACCTTATATCTTACAACCAACACGTATTACTGAAAGATTAGCAACGCTCACTGATAATATATATGCAAATACTTATGCTATGAATGTCATCAGTGGTAACCTAGTCTCTAAAACCTCTGATCATCTTCCTCAATTCTTGATTGTAGACAATCTCAAAGTAAACTATAAAGTTTTAAATTATTATAAAAATGACTTTTCCAAATTTGATGAAGAGAAATTTATCAATGATTTCTCACTTCTAGACTGGAATAACATCTCAAGTGATTATGTGGATGCCAACACTAAATTTGATATTTTCTATGATCAGATATCTCAATTTATAAATTCTCATGTACTACGTAGAAAGCTCTCCAAACGTGAAATTAAGTTATCTACTAAGCCCCGCCGGATTACTAAACCTAATTTTACCGAAATACGATTTAGAGATAAGCTCTATTCCAAAATCATTAGGTGTAAACATGAAAATCCAAATTTGATATATTTAAAAGAAATTCAGGAATAGTGTTGTCAAAGATGTTAAAGCGAGCAAATCTGATTATTTCAAGAATTACTTTTTGTGTAATAAGAATAATATGAAAAAAATCTGGTCTGGAATTAGATCAATCATCAACATTAGTAAAGTAAGAGCTGATTACATTCCCAGTATTCTTGAGAGTGGAAAAACTGTTTTTACAATCCCTGTGCTATTGCTAACATTTTTAATAATTTCTTTGTTGATGTGGGTAAAAACAATGACAAAGACATTCCGTGTGGGAACTGTTGTCCAACCTCTTTTCTGAAGGGCAATTTTTCTGACGCAATGTTTCTCTCCCCCGTTACTTCAGTTAAAGTTGATTCATACATATCTCAAATGGACAATAACAAATTCATTGGTCCCTATAGTATTCCAGTCCCATTGCTAAAAATTCTTAAGACTCATATATTTCCCCACTTATTTCAACCCTAATTGATGATTCTTTTCTCTGTGGTATTTTCCCCAGTAAACTTAAATTGGCAAAAGTTACCCCAGTTTTTAAGAAAGGCTCTAGGGAAGACAAAGATAACTATAGGCCAATATCAGTTCTATCTATTTTTAGTTAAATTTTTGAAAAGGCTTTGTTGAAGCGCCTTTATGTTTATCTTGAATCTCGTAACATTCTTTATCCACTTCAATTTGGCTCTAGGCAAAAATGCTCGACAAATCATGCACTGATACAAATTACTGAATCAATCCGTAACTCAATTGACAACAATGAGTTTGGCTATGGCATTTTTATTGATCTAAAAAAGGAATGAAAAAGTTAATCATTCCATTCTTTTATCAAAACTGAATCATTACGGAGTGATAGGTAAAGCCTATGACTGGTTTCAATCGTATCTGTCCAATAGAGAACAATTTGTATGTATAAATGGCCATAAATCTGATTCTCTCTCAATCACCAGTGGAGTACCTCAGGGATCCATTCGTGGTCTCCTGATGTTTTTGCTATATATTAATGATTTACATTCTCGGATCTCTCTCCTCTACATGCCCAGAGCTCCAGGTCGAGATTGAATGATTTACCGAACACCTCGAAACTGCTTAGTTTTCACTTATAGTGCTGATGACACTAATATATATTGTTCACGTAAAAACCTTAATGATCTTGAATTGATCCTTAAATCAAGAGCTCCATGCAGTGGCTGAGTGGATGAAATCTAATAGACTAGCTCTCAGTATTTTGAAAACAAATTTGTTCTTTTTTCATTCTAAGAGACTTAAACCATACAAGTCATTAAATTTAAAAATTGATGGTGTGAACATCCAAGAAGTTTCCACGGTCAAATACTTAGGTGTCACTTGTGACTCAAACTTGACTTGGAAAAATAAAACACCTGAAAGGCAACAATAATAATTTTCTCACCCTTCAAGAGCTGCAGAACAAATACGACTAAGAGATTCAACCATTGACTTACTGTAGTCTTCTTTCTACTCTTAAATCACTCTGGAAAAGAAGTAATCTAATAGACTGTACAAACAACTGCGACGAATATGAGAGCTTTTTGACTGCATTATCCAAATGTCAAAAACCGAGTAGACTTGCATATAACGCTCTTGTTGCAAAGAAAGCCTCTCCCCCTACCAATAGCCAGTACAAATGGACGGAAGCTTGCTGCCTACCACAAAATGGTGTGAACTGGACCGCTGTTTACCAGCTAGCTTCAAAAATTACGGGAAGCACAAAACTCCGTAAGTTTCAGTTTAAACTTCTGCACAGGAGATTGCCAACAAATGACTTTTTGACTAAGAGACAAATAAAGGAAAACCCCCGGTGCTTTTTTTGTAATGTTGAACAGGAAAAGCTCATTAACACACCTTTTCTGGAGCTGCCCTGCCCATAACATAATCTTTCTGGGAAAACGTAATTGCGCTCCTAAAGGCTTTCCAGGTTGTTCAAAGCAATTTTTCCTTAGATATTGCTCAGGCAATTGGTTTAAGGCCTGCTTCTTCAAAGTTACATCAACAAGTAAATTTTTGCCTTCTTACAGCCAGGCACTACATTTGGCTCTGTAAAACAAATGAACTAACCCTGACACTATATAGATATCTTAAATGTGTCAAATCGATCCACAGAAAACACGTGCACGAAACCGCTAATCAGTCCCTACCTAAAGAAGAGACTTTTCTAAACAGCATCTAAACAGAGTTAAAACTCTCTTTTGGCGCCGCCCTCCAATATACCCCTGATAATCTCGTTTGTATAGCTTTGCATGCTTTTCTTTTACAACCATTGCCTATATCTTTTTTTCTTATGTTTAAGCTTAATGATATTTTCTTTACATTTTTTTGAACAATTTCCTTCGCTGCTTTCGTAATCGCTTTTTTTCCCTTGTATAAAAATGTGTAATAAAGTGTTGAATAATAACAATAATAAAATAAAATAAAACAGAACAAAAGACCTAGATTCTTAAAATCCCTAAGTAAACAACAGACTCAGTACAGATTAAAACACGTAGGTGTGGAATTGAAAGAATGAAGGAAATAGTGGCCAAAAACTGAGCCCACGATCCAACAAGCTTCCAAAATACGTGACGTCGATGGGTAGGGTACCTGAAACCGCGTTAGGGTCATTTGATATGATCAAAAGATGCTCCATTTTGACAGCTTTCAAATGACTTTGATGTTTATGGCGTATATCCACTTTATAAAAGAATGAAAGTATCGATTCTTGTTTCAAGATGACTGTTGTAGCTATTAATTATCTTTGGTTTCTTTGGCGGTTTTTTCTTTCGCACCTTTCCTGATGAAATGTTAATTGTCGCTTAATTTAGCGCTTTTTTTTAAAATCAAATAAAAACGTCATGCTGTTGGCCTTTTATCCCAAAGATTTGGTATTCATTCCTGGTTCATCTCTTCCGCAAACTGGTCCGTCGCCATGCGGACCTCTCGATCGATTTCCTCCACTAAAATTGGAAAGACTTGCAATAAAATAAAATTTGTACTTAAGCCAAGGATAAAATTAAACCAAAACATGGCCGCTTGATCTGGTTTAAGTGTGTTATTTCTCATTACTTTACATGGTGGGCTGGACACGCGTACGTTTGCCGTACTTTCATGCACGTGACAACCAAACATTGCCGGAAGATTAGATACCAGATTCTGTTACTAGAGGTGCTCCGTGCTCGCCATTGTTAGTTTCTTGTTGCTTTATAGCGTTGCAAACCTCTCAACGTACAAACGTTATATCATTACTCTAGATTTATTGAAAATACAATGAACTCCAAGGAACGTTGCGATTTTAACAAACATTTCATTTTGTACTGTCGTTCAGTGGTAAGATGCCTGCCCAGGTTATATGCACCAGCTGGAGGCAGCAAACATTGCACCATGGATAACATTTATGGTTCAGAGTGTTCCTTCAGGTGCCAACCTGGTTACATCATGCTGGGTTCGGCCAAAAGAGCTTGTGAAAATAATCAGACGAGCTCATTTGGCTTCTGGACTGGAAATGATACAATGTGTGAATGTAAGTTATATATCACGTGTTAGTAAAATCCAACTAGTGGTCTATTATCAATGCTGCGTTCTCATTGGTTGAGCCAATCACTAGGCTATATGTTATAGCCCACTAGTAGCGAAAAGCGGCGGCTTTGAAAACCAAAAAAATGGCAGCTGAATCGCATTTACTAGCTAAAATTGTTTTCTCTCGATAATTTTGACCAACTAGTTGGATTTTACTAAAATAATTCCTCTCGCCCTCATGGCCTTCGGCTTCATGGGCTATTGACTCAGAGCCCATTCGGGCTAGAGGAATAATTGTTAAATATCATTTACGTGTTAATATTTGCAGGCTGTTGGCTCTTTCCTTGAAAGTCTGAAATTCCAAAATATAAGGCCCAGTTAAGAGGCTGGAGTCGACGAGGCGTCTAAATTCGTCTTATGTGCCATGTTTTTATTCTATTTCTTCTCGACCTCCTCATTGTTCTGGTTGTTCATTATCATCATCATTATCATCATCAACATGAACAATACATCAACAACAATTTCACCCACTGTCATCATCGATCGTCATCTTCTTCGACTGAATGCCACTCTTACTATTTCTTTTTGTCCCTCGGTTCTGTGCATAAGTTAACTGTGACAAACGTTTTAATAGTCGCCTATTCACATTAGATAGTTAAACAACAATATAAAATTTATCTTTATTTACTTTTGTTTTTAGTGGTCAGGTGCCCTCGCCTTCTTCTTCCTCCTCACAGCGTTCAGTCAGGCTGTGGATTCGGTTCCATGTATAATGTCTTTGGTGACAGATGCCGTTACTATTGCGACATTGGATATCTCAAAATAAACGGTTCAAATGAGAGAGACTGTCAGGCAAATGGAACATGGTCAGGGCAACCACCCAACTGTCAAGGTGTGAGCATAAACAAAGGGTTAAATGGTATATTGAACTGCTTTTCGTGTTGCAGATATCAAAATGAAATCGTTATTGATGAAACTGCGAGTTCTCGGTATTAGAACGCTCTTTCCCAATTTCGTTTTGCTATTGGGCCATTAGTTTGTGGGGTTTTCGCTGATAATTCTGCCATTTGTATTAGAAAGCGCTCCGTGAACCTTTTATCAGTTACGAGTATAGACAAACGCTTACATGAAATGAGTGAGCATTTGAAAATTAATACTGTTGCACTACGTTTCTTTAGTCGTTCGTTGTAGTTCCCTGGAGCCACCAAAGAACGGGTCCGTAACACCAAATTCGTGCACAGCTTCTCCAGAATACGGTAAAACGTGTTTTTTCTCATGTGCAAGAGGTTACACGCTGCATGGGGAGCAATTCGCTTCCTGTCTTAGCAACGGACAGTGGTCCAAAAGCACCAGTGCTTTTTGTGAAGGTTAGTATAATGTTTGAATAATTTATACGCTATATGCAGGTTCATTTTCTGTGGTCACTCCAATCCATTTGTTTGTCTGAGCAAAGGAATATAACCTTGCAAATGAACTATACCAAATACTATCAGGCCCAACTATTCGACCATTATTACTTTAGACTCATGCGTATTAAATTGTTAAGGTCTCTAATCTATTAAAACGTTTTATTTTAGACGGGGAAAGCCCTTCGTTTGGCTCAACATGCCCCTATGATATAAAACGCTACGCCGACAAAGGGAAGAACTACACAACAGTAAGCTGGCCTTCAGTTTTAGCCACTGATAACTCAGGAGTGACCCCGAATGTTTCTTCTACTGGTGTAGCCAGTATATACTACACAGGAAGGCATACTGTTATATACATCGCCAGCGATGAAGCTGGGAATTCTAGGATCTGCAAGTTTGATGTCATTATTGAGGGTAAGACGAGACTTTGAAATACATTAAACACGCAATCTGCAAAGACGATGTAACAAATATGTCGCTTAAGTGATAAATTTGTACATCAGACCCCAGGTGGATAAGGCCATCGCACAGGATAAATCTCTATCCAGTGGATAACGCAATAAGACCAATTTCCATATATTAAAATTCGTACTTAACTCCGAGGCTTGGGGGAATGAAACAAAAAAATGCATTATTCATTGCTGGGCCTCAAGATCTTTTTTTTTTTTGTTTTATTCCTTTAAGCCTCGATACCAAGTCTGAATTTTAATTTATCGAAATTGGTCTAATGGCTTGCCTAATACTTATCCTCCGGACAGTGATTTATCCGTTGGATTGCGCTATAAAACGTATGAAGAACCTGGGCCTGGGTGAAAGACTAAGCACGTGTTCAAATACGTGCATCTCCCATACATTTGATTAAAAATGAAATTCTCATTACGATGGGAATGGGCTGGCCGGTCAGTTCTGACGAATGGAAAGCGCCCTAAAAGACACTAAGATGAAGTAACTATATCCAGCAGCACGAAATTAACTTATTCTTGCTTTCTGTCATAGTTTTGCGATGCCAAACAATGTTCCCTCCGATGAACGGTTTTTTGGTGGGCAAATGTGAGAATTATTTTGGATCAACCTGTACATTTGGGTGTGACGATGGATACAACTTACTTGGTGCACAAAATATATCATGTGAAGCACGCCCTGGTCACATCACGGGTTATTGGGACAATTCAGTTCCTGTCTGCAAAGGTAAACATAGAATGGTGTAAGACATTTTTGGTATAAACAATGAGGACGACAAGTACCAAGTGGTTAATTGAGTGACCATTTTACCTATTGATGCTAAATAACAAGGAATGTTAACGACTGTGTTCCTTTCTGAAGAAAAAACGGAAAATGGGTGCCTGGGAGTCTGGGATGTCTGGAGGCCTCCACTTTGACCAGCTCGGCCTTTGGACAGAGAACCGCTCTCATGGCTGGTAATCCTCGCAAGCTCCCACACCCACTTTTTACGGAGAGAATGAAATGAACTGTATGTATAATTATCTTGGTCACTGTCTTTTTTTTAGTCCTTATAGTTATTGTCGAACACCATCACCATTACCACTATCACTACCATCATCTCCACCATCAGCGACATCATTATTGTTACCACCATGTCATCATCATTATAATTATCGTTATATCGTAAAACAACCTATGATGAACTTTCCTCAAACAGAAAATCGACTAAGGAAATGCTTTTTGTTCTTGTTTGCGTAGTCCGTAGATGCTCTTCATTAACGGCGCCGCAGTTTGGCTATATTTATCCTTACATGTGCTCATCATATCCCATAAGTGGAACCGTTTGTTATTTGGAATGCAGACATGGATTCCAAAGCAATGGAGGCGTAAAAAAGTTGCAGTGTGGGAATAACGGAAAATGGGACCAAAATGTATCGTCTACTTTGCAGTGCAAAGGTAAGTCGTTTCTTTGGCTTTTTCGTCTGTTTGAAACAAAACAGAAATTAAACTGAACAATGTTGTTTTTCTAAAATAAGGTGCTTAAGTAAATCATGGCCGCCTTTAGTCGTGAGCTTGACAGAAGGTACCGTCGTTCAAGTCGTCTGATGTGACAGTATTAAGGGTTAAATTTTCTCATATGTTGCATTGCAGACGTTGTTCCTCCCGTATTCATGAGCTGCCCATCCGATATTCGCGCCAGTATCAACGATAATTCGTCGGCATCGGTAAACTGGACTTTTCCTGTGGCTACTGACAACAGCGACCAAGCACCACAGATCACTGTATCACCAGCTGGAGTCACTTCACCTTACACGTTTTACTCTTCTACTGTCATTACCTACACTGCAACTGATGCGAGCGGAAACAAGGAAGAGTGCTCCTTTGAAGTCTCTTTGCAAGGTCAGAAAATACTGGGGCATCTATAAACGACTGATTTCTGTAAATTATCGGTTCGGAGAAGCAAATATTGCCAAGAATTTTCTATCGCTTGAATACGGCTAAAAGATTTTTAGATGAGCGTTCAATTTAGGTGCAATTTTCGAAGCTTATCTAAAAAATTCCCTACGATTTTCTGAAGTTTGATTTTTCACATTTTACTCCCCCGTGTTAGGCTAATTTTCGTAGAAAAAGGAAACCTAAAATTTTCAGATACAAAAATGTGATGGAGAGAGGCGTAAGAAAAATTCTCATTTTCGAAAAACGTTCAATTACGTCTTAAATTTTCGGGAAAATGACATTGAAGCCCTTGTAATTTCGAAAAGCCTGAAGTTCCCCCAGGATGACCGAACAGATGCCAATTTTATAGCGTCGCTTAAAATTTATTTCTAGAGATCTAAGAGTGCTCTGGATAGCCCAAAAAGTGTTTTTAATGTATTTAGGAGGAAACCGTCGTTGGGTGCTCCTGAAAATATTCCTTATTGAGAAAGCATGACTGAGGTTAAGATGGCTGGATGTTGGCCAGGATATTGGCCGGACTTTTAATGGACTGAGAGGAAATCAAAGTCCTTAGAGACGTAAATATGCCACACTCTAGTTGGCAATACCGAACTTTCTTGGAATACAAACTAGCGATTTATGATAAGGCCAAAAAATTGAATTTACTTGCGAGGGCAACGCGGGCAATCGAGAGCGGGCCAGATAGACCCATTCTGGAGCTGGAGTCGCCAATCAAAGTACAAGATTCGCTTCACCTTGTCCGCTCATAAATAGTAATTTATAATATATTAAAGAAAGTTACCAATTTGTTTCAAATTGGCCTTTTTCCACATAAAAAAGTCAAATTTGCCAAATTCAGGACGAATCAGGTTTGTAACATGAAAAAGAAGCCGTTCTAATGTTTAATGTTAAAGAAAGTTACCAATTTGTTTCAAATTGGCCTTTTTCCACATAAAAAAAGTCAAATTTGCCAAATTCAGCACGAAAGAGGTTTGTAACGTGAAAAAGAAACCATTCCAATGTTTAATGTTAAACGTAATGCTTGCTTAAAAAGGTTTTACCCATTCCCATCCCTCGCCGGAAATGGACCGTATGTACCTAAGCGTGCATTTGTGTCTAATTTCAACCTCCAAATCAATCGCATGTCTGAATTTAAGACAAAAATCTGAACCACCCATTTCTAAGAATTCATTTTATTTGCAGACGACTCCGGCCCCGAGGTTGTGTACTGCCCACCTGACCAAAACCTAACCGCAACACAGATGAGGACAGTTGTAACATGGATCTCCCCGCAGTTCAAAGACAATAGTAACAGTCCTTTGGTCATTACATGCAGCCATCAAAGTGGGGCACGCTTTTACTGGGGAACCTGGAACGTGCATTGCACGGCGTTTGATAACAATCCAAATAACAATCCTGCCGTTTGCCAGTTTACCATCCGGTTAAAACGTAAGTAGGTAGTACGTGACCTTATCACCTGGGGCCAAGGGATATCCCTGGGAAATTCGGTTGGAGGTGGGCGGTATGCCTCTTGACAACCAGCTATAAAAGGCATGACTTTTCCTACTCTATTTGCCTAGTCCCTTGGCCTCATTATTCCACGCGGTCAAAGCTTTTCAGGTCACGTGGTCCAAGCGAAAATCCCGAGTTTCCCGTCCGTTCGCTTCCAATACGTCCCCAGAGGGAATTGACCGAGAGGGACGGGGAAAACGCCTTACAGGGACTAAGCAACTACCCTATCTCATACCTGAACAGCTGTTCTAATGAGACGAATGACAAAGAGAAGACACACCTGGATACAACATCTACCGGGTCGATCGAAGTAGCAAGGCCGGTGGCGGCGTCTGTGCATATGTCGCAAGTAACTATCGCACAGAACTGTTAGCCGGCATCTCTAATATTTCCATCAACGGTTTTCATCAGCTCTGGTTGAAAATACAGTCAGGAACTTAAAGTCAATTATTATTTGCACTGTTTATAGAACTCCAGATACAATGTTTACCTGTTTGGAGGACGATTTGGCAGCCACTTTGATTTACCCTTTTACTCTGGACAAGCCTGTGTACGTAATGGGGGACTCCTAATCTCCTAAATGCAGAATGCACTGAAACGAAATCCCTAACTAGTTTCTGCGAGTCGTTTAATCTGTCGCAGTTGATTGCTTCTCCTACAAGAGTAACGGACTCATCAAGTTCTCTTACAGATGTGATTCTCACTTCACAGGCTAAACAAGTCATTAAAGCTGATGTAATAGACTGCTCAATAAGTGACCACGATATCATCTTTGCCGATCTGCGTTTAAAAGCATCTCTACCTAAAGTCACTTACGTCAAAACAAGAAGTTTTAAAAACTATAATCCTGACGCATTTCAGTATGACATGTCTTTCGCTTCTTGGTCTGTCTTGGAAATATTCGACAACGTCGACGACAAATTACTTGCATTTAATCTTCTTTTCAATGAGATTCTTGACCACCATGCTCCGATCAGATCAATTAAAGTTCGTGGAAAGCCAAATCCTTGCATAACTGAGGAGACACACGAGCTTATGAAATCTAGAACTATTGGTGAAAGAGAGCACGCAGAACTAATAATCCCGCTAACTGGTCTACTTACAAAAAGCTTAAACACCAAGTGAGAAAGTTAATAAGAGCAGCGGAGAGTCGAATTTGTCAAGGATCACATTCAAAACAATCCACGAAATACAAATTGTATTTGGAAGGCAATTCGCCTTTGTCTCCCTAAAAGATCTGTCACCCCAAAAGTATATAGCAAAGATGACGACAAGACCGTGGCGGATGATTTTAACAACTTTTTTGCATCAGTCGGAAAGGCTACAAATTCTAAAATTGAATCTTGCTGAAGAGCACAACTTCGTTCTTCATGAAAACGTTTTTACTTCTAAATGTTTTCCTGCTAGTGAGCAATTTACATTTAATTATGTTGATTGTAAACAGGTCGCGGACGTCATAAACGCAATGCCTTCTAATAAGGCTCCTAGCATTGACAAGGTGCCAACTCGAGTCCTTAAGAACAGCCTGTTGATCACACTCCCTTTCATTACGTCAGTCATCAATGCTTCTCTTTTAGCTTCAATCCCAGAGGTCTGGAAAACTGCCGAAATTACACCTATTCCCAAACAAGGCAACCACGAACTTCCTAACAATAACAGACCGATTTCCCTCCTACCTGCATTGTCAAAGGTTTGCGAGAGAGTGGCTTATAATCAGTTTGTCCCCTATTTGACAACCAAGGAAAGGCTTACCACAAAACAAAGCGGCAACAAAAAATGGTTCTCTACTGAGACATCTTTAATTCACACAACTGATGCATTTCTCAAAGGAATTGATGATAAGAAATTGACTGCCTGCGTGCTTTTAGATATGAGTAAAGCCTTCGACAGCGTTGACCACCAAATATTGTTACGTAAAATACAAAGCGTCGGCGCCTCAAGCAGCGCGCTAAAATGGTTTAACAGCCACCTTACAAATAGATATCATGTTGTACGAATTCATAGTCCTGTTTCTGATCCTCTTCCAGTTGAATGTGGCGTTCCTCAAGGCAGTATTCTAGCCCCCCTATTATTTAGCATATACGTAAATGATCTACCAGAAGTTCCAAGGCATTGCTCCACAGAATGTGATGTAGACGATACAAAACTGTTTGTTTCTTTTAAATTTACACGAATCCCAACGCATTGTCCAAGAAATGAATGAAGATCTCCTGCAGGTGGGCAACTGGTGCTTCAGAAATCGGCTACTACTGAATCCAGACAAGACAAAATTAATTGACCTCTAAGCTCCATGAATTTCACTTGTCTTTGTAAGGGAAAGGACATTTCCCCAGTGCAATCAGCGAGAGATCTTGGCGTAATTTTGGATCCGAACTTAACATTTGATAACGATATAAGGACCTCAGTGTCGGAATGTATCGCACGTCTAGCGCAAATTAACAGGGTCAAACATTGCTTAGATAAAAATTCGTTGTTAACCGTAATACATGCCTTGATCTTCAGCAAAATGTACTACTAGTACTGTTCGAATGTTTGGACGAATACTACAAATAATACTTACATCCCAATTTATTACCCGTGAGCAAGTTAGCGAACGAACAACTCGGAGTAGCAAAAAGCTAAACATCCCTCTTTTCAGAACTGCTCCCGGACAAAGAACCTTTTATGACACGACTATTAAGCTTTGGAACAATTTGGAATCTTTTCTTAAGTTAAGCCCATCTGTTAAAATTTTTAAACGTTCCTTTTTAAAAAGGAGCCAGCTTTTAGATAATTTTGTAAATACTTCTTAGTTAAGTTTAAAACATTGTAATTAGTATTAGATTAAGTGTTGTAATTAGTTATTATAAATAATGCAATATAATCATTGTTCCTGAAAAGCCCCTTTGGGAAGGTAACAATAAAGTATGTATGTATTTATGTACACCAAATTCCAGATACAGGTACCACATAGCACAAAACCTTACACAATGACAGCAGCCAGACGGTTAAAATCTATACTTATTAACCAATTAGCCACTTTCACAGCCCCCCAATTGCTTTCTAATTCATTTTCATGGTATCAATGTTCATCTCATAAGGTAATTCACAGTCACAAAACTATGCTAGTTTTACAAGGGAAAGCCTTGGCAACATGCATATAGCAGCCCTCCGTTAATTTGTCTTTGAAATGAAACATACGCCTGCAGATCATAACGCTGGTCTGCCAATCTGCAAACTCACAAAATCACACATGTAGCCACCATTAGCTGAAAATAGAATAATCTTAAGTTTCCACTAGCTCTGGAATTAAGAATGCATCAACGTAGAGTCAACTTAATATTTAGGATTAGGCGTACTTCAATACCGAAGGGTAACTTTAAATTTAAAGAGAGGCACATGGTTGATTTAATATCGATCCGTACTAAGTTTGTCATAATCTGCCTTCATACAGCGAGAGATTGCATTGATCTGCCGCCTCCCAAGAACGGGGCAAAGGCTTGTGATGACTGGATGTTAGGAAGATTTTGTACTCCCTCTTGTAACAGCAATTGGGATTTTGCTCAACGACTGTCTCCATTTGCAATGTGGGTATGTGGAGCATCAGGGACATGGTCTCCACCAACCCGGTGGCCAGATTGCTCAAGTAAATGGAAAATTACTGTTTTATAACTAGCATATATGTTGGGTTGTAATTTTAACCTTGCATAAATTTTTTTCCATTTGTTTCAACCCATTATCATACAATTCCATCCCTAAAAACTAAGGGCAATAAAATGTAAACCAAGGATGAAATTAAACCCCAATTAACATAGACCAGCCTATTACTAAAGAGGGTGTTATCCGACCATAATTACTTACGGGGCTGTTAACAGCCTTAGGCGATAACACCCCCCTCGATCTCCATAATTATTCAGATCCTATTCAGCCTCAACCAATAACTCCAAGTAAATGTGTTCCTTTCACGGAGACGAATGTCTGAGCCTACTTATTAACCCTCAGCTAACGTAAGTGGAACCACAGTTCCGACGAAGAACATCGTATCGCTAACAAGGGCTAACAGGTTTGTTTTTTTTTTCTTCGGGCTTCTCTTGGTAGTCGGTAAAAATGCATGCATAACCTGCAATGATTTTTCTTCATTTTATTCAAAATAAGCGGTTCATATATGATTTATGTCATATAATTTGTCTTGACCAATTATGTGGATCAAAGAAACCCTTCGTATTCCTTATTTGACGGTTATGTACAACGTGAAATTTTCAAAGATGCTATGCTAAACACATCCATCTACTTATTGATTTGAGCGCGGGTTTAAATTTGTTCCTGGATGGTAAGGATTCTGTGCAAAAACATAACATGCTATAACAAGTCTTGTTATACAGCTGAAATTTTTTCCCAACAGCGTGCGGTCTCATTGGTGACTTCGAGATCACATGACATCTAACGATAAGACTGTTTCCCGCCAAAATTTGTGAGCGGGCAACATTGCAAACTTTATGACGTTAGAGGGTAACAGTGCACTGTTACCCGAGGATGCTGACCCCTCGCGAGATTCATTTTCATATATAAATTTGCACACGTTATTCTTCGTGGGCTATATAACAAATCATTCAAAGACTGGTCCCTCAGGAAACAGTTAATTTTGTTTCCCGAGGTTTGGGAAACATTCGAGATTCTCGGGAAACAAAATTAACTGTTTCCCGTGGGATCAGTCGTTAAGTGTTTATTAATGTATTTCTAACAAATCTCTACAGAGGTATACCAAGCAGGTGAAGCTCGAATGGCGATGGATTTGTACTATTTCGACGGAGATTGCCGTACACCTGAAGCCCAAACACAAATAAGACAGAACTTCATTCGGATTTTAAACGGGTCCCTTTTTCGAATGATATGCCAAGACCCTGCGTTCAGAGATCGCTGCACGGCTGAGAACGTAGAGGTAACATGCGGTGTGGTTACGGACACCAGCACAAGACGGAAAAGACGTTCATCAGGTTGGTGCAACATTGGTTGAGTATCATAGCGGTACTTCCAGCAACTAGCCGGGGCATAAACCAATGGACCCTTTCTTGCAGTAAAACTGAGTTGACTGAACTTCTCGGAAGGACGATTGACGCGAGATCGAAGACCATCAGTCATAGTGTAATTGGGTAGTTTTTTAGGGCTATTTTTCCAAAACAGGGTTCTTTATTACTCAGTGACAAACTTTTACCTGGAGATGCTTTGAGTAGCTCAAGAAATACGACTCTCGGGTCAAGTCCAGAGTCTCTGTATAGTGACAACAGAAAATCGATCTGACCTTATACAAAATATTTGAACTGTTAAGAGACTGTCTCAAAGCGATATTTACAAATTGTATATGTTTATTTGGGGGTGATTTTTTCATTCTTCAGATGGTGTTGGTGATCGTATTGGGACAAAAGTCCATCTTGATATTATTGGTAAGTTCTGTACAGCCGAGGTCAGACCCAAAAACGTCCTTCACTTTAATGTTTCATACCCCCCCCCCCCCCCCCCCCCCCCTACGCCCTGCTACCTAGTTTCAGGGCTTCATATTGGGTTATTATGTGTTACAATCAGTCATGCGGTTCTAATATGTCCTCTCATAAGGTACTGAAAGTCTCCGGAAAACTCAAACCAATTCCATTTAGAAACTGGTACAATGGAAAGTCCACTCCTTGAGGCTTTCTATCATACACGCCTTTCTACATTAAATGTACAGGAGTAATTTCTTGCCATAATAGTGATTAAAATGGTGAAAACAAACATTAGACGATAAGTTATACTCTCAAATTCAAAATCCACATTTACTTCCGGAGCTACATTCCCTGCTATTCTCGAAGAACAGTATACGTTGCTTAACACCGCCTTTGAAGAGTTGGCCAACAGCTGAAAGTAAGATTCCAGTGACAAAGATTACAACAATTTCACTTAACAATTGCTGGTATACAGGCCGTAGCTAGTGCAATTTTGCAAAAAGACTAGGGAAGATTAATTTTTTTAAAATTCAACTCCAATACTTATGACGGATAAATCTTTGGAAGGACCTCGATTGTTTTTTTTGGGATGAAATTATTGCTCTTAAGTAGGCCCTTTGTTTCTTACAACGAGCTTTTGCCACTAGCTTGTCATGTAACAATGCACCTCTCCTTTCGCAGTAATCCTCGGCAACAGTACCGGAGTAGATGACGACGAACAAAGCAAGATCGAAGCAGGTTTGGCAGGCGTAGAGATTGCCAAAAACTTAAGCAGTGAAATCAGGAAAGCAGTTAAGATTGGTGTCCTCAATCTGACCATAAATGGCACGGTGTTTGTTCCTGATGAACAGTCGCTGAACTTCTCAGAACCTGTGATACTTTGTGTAAAAGGACAATCCTTTAGAGATGGAGTCTGTGGTAATTTATTTATTATTATCATACACATACTAGGAAAGCAGAGGAAATTAGGGAGCTTTGACATTGACCTCTGTTTATGATATTGTCTCTGAATTTTGCTGTCATTATTTTATTAAAATTAAAGGTCTAATGCTGTTCTAAGCAAATTGCATACAAAGAAAAACACTTCATCGAAATACAACTGAAAACGTGAAAAACGGGAAAACTGAGAAAAGTAGAGGAGTTGCCCTCAAGTGGCTTTAGGTGGCCCTTCCAAAATCCTTCGTGAAAACCACCTCCAGCAAGCCAAATATAATTCTTTCTCACTTAAGACCAGAGCAGCATTATCTTTATTACCATTATCGCCATCATCATAATCACCACCACCACCACCACCACTGTGATTATCATCATCACCATTATCATCAGCACGAGCAACACCAACAGCAGCAGCAGCATCGCCACCAATATTAGATATATATTCTTCTTTCATTTCTCACTATGATATATTTTGCATTGCTCAGTAAGCTGTTCACCAGGAACATACCTAAACAAAACCCTTGGTACATGTGAAGACTGCCCTGTCGGATCATATCAAGAGGAAGAGTCACAAGAAACATGTGTGCCATGTCCATCGAGAACCTCAACGGAAGAAACAAGATCTGACGATCGATCTAATTGTACAGGTACAAGCAGCCTGTTGTAGTACTATTACTCAACTTTACTTTATTGAATTTGTTGCATGTTATCAGGTAATATGTAGATAAAAATATATAAAATACGTTAGACAAAGAAAAACAAAGTAAGAAACAAAAATTGCAACTGGAGTAGAAATCAGGACAATGTCCCTGTCGATATCTTGCCCCAAGAACCAATTAAAATTAAAAAAAATAATAAATAACATAAATAACAGAACCCTCGCCCCCAACCTTAACCACTATTTGCCCCCTCTCCATAAACAGACTACCTAAGTATCACCCTATACCTCACTAGCTGGCAGGACATAAGAAAGAGTATTGCGAGTGTAATTATCTAAAAATCCTTTCCTTAAAACTAGATAGTGACTGATTCGTGCTTTGGATGTCGACAGGTAGCTTGTTAAGCCTATACGTATTATATTATCTTCAATGCTGTTTTCTACCACTTTTTTGCCCACCTAGCTATATACTCAAGGTACAGTTAAGTTGAAAGCTTGTATAAGATAATGTTTTGTAGTTAAGGTAACTTGACCCAGTTTTTTTTAGGGGGCACAATCCTACTTTGAAGCTCTCTGGTATCCCCACCTTTACTTTTATCGTAAGTCTAACACATAGAATGGATAACATATAGATCAATCTACAATATAACACAAAATTTTTGGCGATCGGAGTAAATGTCACGTGGTTATAATGCCACGCCCCTTTGAGGTCTGAGTCGAAAATCTGCTGTTGCCGGCATTTTTTCGTGAAAATCTCTCGGCTACACATAGTGCGCATTAGTGCCTTGCGCTGAACAGAGTTTCACCAAAATCGCAAAGACCCAATTCGAGAAATTCAGCGGTTTCCAAATTTAGGTCATAATTTATCCGAAAATGATAAGCAAACTTTACACGATTATATCTAATAAACTATGTGATTCATCCCTTTATTTTGGGCATCGTTATAACAGATGGGTCCTTGCAAGTCAGCAAAACGCTTTAGGGCCTTGTAAATGCGCGCGATTTCGAGCAAAGCGAACACATAGAAATTATAGTTTTCGCTATTTGTTGACGTTTGTCAGCGTTTAAGAGTCATTCTCACGAAAAAAGCATTTTCTTAAAAATTCGTAGTTTTTTTCCCTTCAAATTTTTTCAGGGCCACAGTTGATTAACTAACTACCCGGACTCTGAATTTCATGGTCATTGAAATACTGTGACATTATCTTCTATAAGCCCAAACTTGAGTAAACATTGAAGATTTTTAGCGTTTTGTGCTGAGTTTGTGCTTTGGGAGTAGCACTTCTTGAGGCTTAAGGCTTAACACTCATCAACATTGATATATCTCCGACAGGCTTTTCAAGAAACTAGATTACGTACAAGAAAAAAATAACTTCTTTTCATTTCTCTTACACAAAATAGCGTTGTGTAAACCTGGGTCATATTCACCCACCGGATTAGAGCCTTGTATCCAGTGTGAAAAGGGGTTTTATCAAGAAACAGAGGGACAGCGTCTCTGCATAAAATGCGGTGTCAACACAACAACTCCAGAGGAGGGATCAAACAGTTCAATGCTATGTGCAGGTAAAAATCACAGTGTGCATTTTATGAACAAACAAAACGCACAGACAAAACTTCTAAATGTACAGAAGTGCATTTCTAGAGTTAAGTATTCATTAAAATGCATTATCTGTGAGCCTAGAGATAAGTGTCTGATGTAACATAGGTTTAGACTATCCCAATAGAATTTCAAGAAAAACTATTTCCCAGGCCCCAGTTGCTTAAAAGGTGGATAGTGATATTCACTGGATAAATCATTATCCAGTGGATAACCAATTACCCTTCGTAATACTTATTCATTGGATAGCGATTTATCTGGTGGGTAGCGCTGTCCAACTTTTAAACAACCGGGGCCACACCGCCAAACTATTTATTAACTGAGCCACACCACAGAACACGGTAAGCTAGCGTGCATGGGCGTTATCAATGGCTAGCCGTAAACGCCCAATACAGATCTGCTGCTCATATTTTATCTACTACTAGTTGACATACTGTAGACAATGAATTATCAGCTATTTATTTGAAAAGCTAAATCATTATTGATATGGGCAAATAGATTCACTACAAGTACTACATAAGAGTTTGTCTTACTTGTATTTTTTGTTGTTCTTTCCTCCAGTCCCCTGTCCTCCAGGTTCTTTCTCTCCTACTGGACTGGCTCCTTGTACTTTGTGCAACCGGCGCTCCTTTCAGCCCCACAACGAGAGCCGCATCTGCGTCCCATGCCCAGGAACAACTGCAACTGTCCTGCGAGGGGCAAAAACTTCTCAAGATTGCATAGGTGAGTGGTACCTATCGACTCTAAGTTAGCTGTTCCATTGAAGGGCCGCCAGGCTCGATTAACTATAGTTTCTGAAAACGAAGGTAACAAGAAAGTTTCCATGGGCAAGAATACTTATTTTATCTCGCCTTTTTGATCCTCAGAAATTAACGAATGCGATTCCAGTCCCTGTCGAGGCAACTCTAACTGCACAGACCTTATAGCTGACTTTCTGTGCTCCTGCCAACCTGGCTACACTGGTAAACAATGTGAGACCAACATTGACGATTGTCAGGACCAGCCTTGTTTCAATAACGGCACCTGCCATGACCTGGTCAACAATTACACCTGCACATGCAGACAAGGATACCAAGGATCTAATTGTGAAGATGATGTTGATGAGTGCGTGACATCCCCTTGTTCCAATAATGCTTCGTGCAGTAATTATCCAGGAGGATACAACTGTCAATGCAGACCAGGGTTTACCGGAAAGTTATGCGAAACAGACGTGGACGAATGCGAGTTATCACCGTGTCTAAATGGAGCAACTTGTAGGGATGGAATAAACAGCTACACCTGCCTCTGTGCAACAGGTAAGACTAAGTGAGTAATATAATATAACGATGAAGTGTAATATTAACAACGTGTATTATGTCGCAGGCTTCCAAGGAAACGATTGCGAAGAGAATATCGATGACTGTACATCTGACCCTTGTCAGAACGAAGGCAAATGTGTGGATGGAGTTGGAACATACCACTGCATCTGCCCTGCAGGATTTAATGGAACCAACTGTCCACATAACATTGATGAATGTGCTAATGTAGACTGTAAGAACAATGCAACATGTATTGACCAGATCAATGGGTTTTATTGCGCATGCCAGAACGGTTTCACAGGAAATAAGTGCGAGGTGAACATTGACGAATGCGCTTCCAATCCTTGCAGGAACCAAGCTAGGTTTGTATTTATGTACTTTAAAGTCGAATTTTGTTATTGAAATTGCTTTCAAATAACTTTCCCAAGACAATCTGTATTATTCAAAAGTGTCGTTATCGGTCAATATACCACATCAGATTTTAACGAAAAATATAAACACATTTCCTGCTTCCAGTGTTCGAAGAACTCCGAGGAGAAGTATATCTTACCTCAGCACTACATCTGATTTAAAGGTCTTCAACGAGTTTTAAGTAATTTCTAATCAGAGGCAGTAAATTAACTAGTAAATTGAGTAAAGAAAGAAAGTAGAGAAAAGGAGAAAAAGAACGCTACCAAACTATAAAGCTAAGGCGCTGTTATTTCCATCTCGTTAGGTGTGCGGATATGATTGACACTTATCGATGTGAATGCAAAGATGGTTTCGATGGCCTCCATTGCGAAAACAACATTGATGAATGCGCCTCAAATCCTTGTTCAAACAATGGTACATGTCACGATGGCATCAATAATTTCACCTGCGCTTGCCCAGTGGGTTTCACAGGAAATACCTGTAGTTTAGACATCAACTATTGCTCATCAACGCCGTGCTTGAATAATGCCTCCTGCTTTGATGGACGCACTTCCTTTACCTGTCAGTGCTCTGATGGATTCAATGGAGACCAATGTCAGTACAACATCGACGAATGCGAGAATGCAACATGTTTCAATGGCGGAACATGTATCGACGGCATTGATCAATACACGTGTGCCTGCCAAGCGGGATTTACCGGATTCAACTGTGAATTAAATATTGATGACTGCGAGCATAATCCGTGCTTAAACGATGGGACTTGTTCGGACTTGATAAATGACTTTAAATGTACCTGTAGGAGAGGTTATACAGGAAAGAACTGCAGTGTCGATATTAACGAATGTTTCAGTTTTCCTTGTCAAAACAATGCAACATGCAATGATAAAGTCGACGGCTACACTTGCAGTTGCGTTGATGGCTTCAGTGGAATACACTGCGAAAGGAATATTGATGACTGTTTAGGTCACGGTTGCGCTAACGGTTCCACCTGCAGGGATGAGGTTAACAGCTACACTTGTGACTGTCCTCCTGGGTTCTGGGGAAGGTTCTGTGAATCTGAAGTAGACGAGTGCGAGTCCTTTCCTTGTAACAATGGTGGAACTTGCAACGATCAGGTACCTTGCAATGCCAGTACTTCTTTGAATAAATGCCCTCTACAACACACTGTTAATTAACAATTAATGAATGAGGCTGAGTATCTTATGAAGAATTATGGAGATCGAGGAGGGTGTTATCCGTCGAGGCGGTAGGCTGATGCGGATAACACCCTCCGAGATCTCCATAATTCTTCATAAGATACGAGTTGTCCCTCCGAGTTGTCTTCTTGCCTGTTGTGCTGTATTTTTAGCCATTATTTCGCCTAGTTCCAGCTGTAGTTCTTAATCTTGAAACGAGTGAAGTGTCCGCCATTTTAGTTTTTACAACGACAACAACTCAATCTCGTCCCCAGGTCTTCTCGGTTAACGGTGCATTAACCTGTAGAAGGCTGTATTTTTGACATCATTTCCTCGTTAAACACAAAATTCTTCCAAATTTGGTCATAAGTAACTGGTTATTGTGAATTATGCGTGTGCTTTTAGCCAATCAGAATTGGGGAAATATTTTGAATGAATAATAAGTGTTGATAAATGCTTATCCCGCATCATTAACCTGCAGACGTAAAAGTACACGCCCCAATAAAGTTCAACTATTATGTGATACGGCCAGAAGATAAGTAGGAATTCAAATGACGTAATGTACAACTGAAGACCAAAAGAAATGTTTTAAGGACTTCTCTATGACTTCTGAAAGTTTGATGGATGACAAGAATTTAAAGTGTCTATAGATCTGACATTGTCATATTAAGAAACCTCTCTTTCGGGCATTGGAGACACACTAGCAAGTGGTTTCTATTCGCGAGAACCTTCAAGCCATAGATTTTGTTATAATGCATAACACAGCCTCTAAGTATAATGAGAAAACTGGATTTCTTGTCGGCTTTCATATCATTTTATTTTTAATTTATTAGCTTCGCCAAAAAACAAACAAACAGAAAGAACGTTGGCAGGGACACTGCAACAGCTGTGGCCAATTACAGCGGGCTCGCTTAGTACAACACCACCACCACCACCACCAAATAAATTAGCAGACCTCATTTTCAGAGATGGTATTGTTATAACAATCTTATAAATAAAACCAATGTATAGTTAAAAGGACAGAATGCGTAGATGTCAAACATATTCCGGTTTGACAAGTATAATTCATAGCAACGGTATGAATACGTCTTTTGCTTATAGATCCCTTCATTTCTCCCCAGGTAAACGCTTTTGAATGCACCTGCCAGGCGGGCTTTGCTGGACACCAGTGCGAAATAAACATTGATGACTGCCAATCAATGCCGTGTTTAAACAACGCTACTTGCGTAGACCTGATAGCTAACTACACGTGTTCCTGTCCTAGTGGTTTTACTGGGCTCTATTGCGAGAGTCGCATTGATTACTGTGGGGAGGCAAACTGCACTCAGAATGGAGTTTGTGTTAATCTATTCACAGGTAAAAGTCATAGTAAAGCATGGATTCTATGCAATCGTTCATATCGTCTTGCCGCCAAGATTCCA
This sequence comes from Porites lutea, assembly GCF_958299795.1. Lineage (NCBI taxonomy): Eukaryota > Metazoa > Cnidaria > Anthozoa > Scleractinia > Poritidae > Porites > Porites lutea. The sequence goes on from NC_133213.1 coordinate 1,197,539, forward strand.
GTCTATATACAGACTTAGTTCTATTAAGACTATTTTGATCGCTCCAATGGGCCCTCAGCAGCTCGATATCTCAAGCATGTTAAGGCATGGCCTGAGGCTAATTGGCATAAAATCTTATAATGATAATAACTTTGTGAAAATTTATCAGAACCTTCCCAAATTTGGCAACCTCAGAAAAATCGGTAGTCTTCATTTTTCTGTTACGTGAAAAATCAGATATTTGAGTCACGTGACCACTTATGGTCGAGTCCAGGAAAGAAAAGAAAACTAAAATGGAGTGGCGAGATGCCACACAATATATATTAAATACAGTATTTTTGTTATTGTATCATCATTTCTCGCTGGAATCTGGCCGGAATGGTTGACTCACGTTTTTATTTAATTAGTAATTAAGCAAAATAGGTCAGGTGACACTTTTCACCCGTTAATATCTTTTTAAGAAATTAAAAATTCTCTCCGTTCCGGCCCGGGAAAAGATTCGTTCGGTAAAACAAACATTTACACATGGTTCAATTTTAGTTGTAATCAACCATTCCTACCCCATTTTGAATATCTTTCTTAATATCATTATGACGTCACGTTTCACGAGACTACATCACTTCAACCCTAATTAATTTAACGCCTCAAAAGAAAGTTTCTCGAAAGTTTTTTGCAACTTTTAGAATTAAAATGCATGGCAGTAGAAGAAAAGCTGTCTTATCTTCGCGGGAGGTCGAGACCAAAAATTGAGCCAGGCCTTAACATGCTTGAGATCACTCCAGTTGGCACTTGGCAGCCTAACAGTCACAAGGTACAAAAACACCTTGCACGAGAGATAAAGGCGCAGTGGGATCCACTTGAAAGAAAGTAAAGTCGCATTTTAAATGATGTAATCGTGTTTCTTTTTTTCTTGTTCCATTGCCTCCCATACTCTCTGGCAAGGCGTTTTTGTCTCACGCGACTGTTAAGCTGCAAAGGGCCCATCGCCATTCCCCGGGATCGCCTCGCATTCGTTGGAGGGGTGTCCATATTATGGCCTTGATCGCCTGAACACAGTTTGAGACGACACGTGTGATCGACACGACTAGGACAATTACATGGAAACCAGGCTCAACAGAACTTGACGAACAACTTTTGCGCCAAGAAAATGATAATTTTATTAACTCTTTAGCGAAGCATTTTAGTAGCGAAACACTCTCCTTTTTTTACCAATCTCTTTTTTGCACCGGTTTTCCGCCAATTTGTATGGAATTGGCGTAACATGAGACATGGCGAAACTGAAAGTTTAATTTCCCGCTAATTAGATGAAAATAAGTTTCATGCTGTTTTTGGCACACGTGCATAAGCCAAAACTGTTAAAGTGCGACAAGAGTCGGAACTTTGTGCACTGGTATGTAGTTGTCTCGCTTACTACTTTACGGAGCCATAGAGTACTAAAGTGTGACGTCATAAAATGAAATTTCTGAAATTATGGGATTTGTCAGGATATTCTGAAAGAACAATGTCCAAGAGGCCTACTTGCCAAAAATGAACATTTGGGGGCAAATTGTCTCTGAGATCGTAGCCCAGTTATGCCTACTAAACTCCATACAAACCCTTCTAAATTTTTTCTGGGTCGACCCGAAAAAAAATTAGAAGGGTTTGTATGGAGCTTTCTGAGTATAACTGGGCTACGATCTCAGAGACAATTTGCCGCGAAATGCTCATTTTTGGCAAGTAGGCCTCTTGGACATTGTTCTTTCAGAATATCGTGACAAATCCCATAATTTCAGAAATTTCATTTTTATGACGTCATCACTTTAGTACTCTATTGTCATAAACAGTAACACACTTAACGTGTTTTTTTTATCGTTCTTACATACAGGTTTTAACTGTAAATGCAACGCTGGTTACTTTGGCGAGTACTGCGAGTTTGAAATTGACGAATGTTCAGCAAAACCCTGTTTCAACAATGCAACATGTCATGATGCCATCAACAATTTCACTTGTTCGTGCTCCGCGGGGTTTACGGGGAGGTACTGTGAACAGAACATAGACGATTGTGTCAATAACTCCTGTCAAAATAACGCCACTTGCGTTGACCACACACTGGGTTACTCTTGTCTATGTGATGAAGATTACAATGGAACGTTTTGTGAAACGGAGATCAACAAATGTGACTCCTCTCCGTGTCAAAACAATGGAACATGCATAGTTGAAAGGCCTGGATACATATGCAGATGCCCCGATCAGTTTGCAGGAGTAAACTGCGAAAACTTAACTGACCGCTGCTTATCGTCACCATGTCAGAATGGCGGAACGTGTCACGCTAACAACGCCACGGGAAGCGTCTCTTGTTTATGTAAAACAGGTTTTACAGGAAGCACCTGTGATGTGAACATTGATGATTGTGCATCGGAGCCCTGCATGGCCAACTCCTTTTGCCTTGATTTGGTAAACGAATACGAATGCAAGTGTTACCCATCTCACACAGGAGATAACTGTGACATATGTAAGTAACGATATCCTCATGGACCATTTCCGAGTTGAGCCTCTGTTTTAAAGCGAGGCTTAGCGCGAAGCTATCGATATGAAAATGAATTTCCATTCCCAGCAATGAAACTCACTTTCACAAGAAATGTTTTGCACTTAGTCGCAACTCTCTCTTTCAGCTCTTTTGAAAGTACGATTGTTTGAACTCGGAAATGGTCTATTCCTCAACTCAATCGAGGCGCTGAAATAATTTGTTATGCGACGTCAAACAGACCATCTTGATGCTGATTATAGTAATGACGATCAAACTTATGCCTATTAATGGTAGTGAAACTGTTACCGCTTAACTTTCATGCACCGCTATCTCTGTACTTTTGTGGTGATAAAAAGGCCAGCTGGTCAATTGTTTTAAATTTATAGAATATTTTTAATTCAAAGATGGTTAAGACCTGCGATAACTCCACTTCGATGGATCGCATAAACATGTTCGTTGATCCTGTTGCCATTGAGAAGATCCATTCCAAGCTATAAATCGTTGTGTTACGTTACAGAATGTAATAAAGCGACACTTCAACGAAATTACTTAATATAAAACTAAACCTCTTACATTCCTTTTTCAGTCCTTGGCAGCAATTTTGATTTGATTTTCAAGCGCCATACTGCAAGCGACATGGTTTTATTATCAGACGGTGAAAACATCCCTACAATGAGGTTTTTTACCATCGCCCTGTTTGTCCAAGCAGACTCCGAGTACAGCTCAGGAACACTCTTCAGTTACAGTGTGCCTGGTGCACCACAAGACGTGATAATTCTTTCATTCACTGAGTCACAAGTTAAGCTCACGATTAAAACTGAAGTCGTAGCAGCTGATTTCAAATTACCAGACAATCGTTGGACCTACATGGGCGTAGTTTGGAACGGAACGACAGGAGATGTGTCCGTGTACATCAATGGCCCTGAAATAAAAAGGGCCAGGAACATTCTCAAAGGTGAGGTTTTATTGACTCCTTAACCGCAACTGTCATCGGCACACAAGTTTGAAAAATTTGAAATCTTTTCACTTTATCAATCTATTGCAGCCAAACTAACACAAACGATCAATCAGATATAGTAATAGTATTCTGAACATTTTAAGAGCTGATCACTAAGTCGACAGCATGGACTGTACTGCAAATGGTCCATGATAACTTTGAAATCAACGATCAAAATTGAGTACACTTTCACGAGTTCAGTTTTGTTGTAAAAATCCAGGTGACACCATCACTGGAGGGGGATGGATGGTTCTTGGCCAGGAGCTCCTCGCTGGAAAACCAACAACTTCGTTATCGACTGCTTTTGTTGGTACATTACATCAAGTCAGCTTTTGGGACGTGCCTGCTACTGCTGATCACATGTGGAATGCAGCACACAACTGTACTTGGCCAATTGCTGGAAGTGTGCGAGCATGGAGCAGTTTTCTTCCAGGAATCAAAGGCAAAGTGGAAAAGCGATTCATCACGCAATGTCAAGGTAATGAGAGTCAGTAACAGGAAGCGCTGCAGACGTTAGTGCCAGCTGCAAGTGAATGAGATTAGGAGAATCCACGGTCCGTGAGGAAAAGGCTACACAACAATACACAACAATAAACACTTAGTGACTGTTCCCAAGGGAAACAGTTGATTTTGTTTCCCGACAATCTCAATGTTTCCCGAGGCAGAACCGAGAGAAACATTGAGATGCGAGTTTCATTGTTAGATTTCATGTGACCTCGAAGTAACCAATGAAAGGGCGCGCTGTTGGGTAAGAAATTTCCAGCTATATAACAATACCGTTTATGACTCCTGGGCTCAAACGTTTCACAGCAATATCGTTTTGAGGCAGACAGATATTTAAGTGTCCCGTACAACGATTGTTTGACTCGTTTTTCGCTTGACGGGTCGAATTTAGTGGACAGTCATTTTTACCCACAGCTTCATTTTAGCCAACAGAGTTAATACTTTGAAACTTTCAGCCTTGGCCATGTGCACCACAAACTGTTCTCACTTCCTGAACTGCGAGTCTCGCCAGCGAATGTACCACTGTAACTGCGTCCCTGGATTCTCTGGACCACATTGCAACATTAACATAGATGAGTGCAAGTCTAGTCCTTGTGTCAATGGAAAGTGTATAGATGGTGTAAATCAGTATGAGTGTGTGTGCAACAAAGGCCACTGGGGAACAAACTGTGAAAAGAAGGTCAACGAAGAAAGAGGTCAGTGAAAAAAAAAAAAGAGAACTTAAAGGCACATTATCATTTTTTTTCAGAGTTCCAAAGATGGGCTAGTATAATTACTTACCGCCGTTTCCCATTAGCCAAAATGGAGGTTTCTTTAAGACACGTTTGTAGTACGAAGAAAAGTTGATGCTATTTTCACTAACTGCCGGCGTTTGCTGCAAGATAAGTAGTATTTAAGCTTCTCTAGAGGAATGTGTTTGTTTACTTCTTATCGCCTCCACAGAATGCCCAAGCCTTCAACAGCCTACAAATGGCAAGATATCATGCAAAAAACGTTCCGGGAAAGAGCTATGTACTATAACATGTAACGACGGTTACTCATTCAGATCTGAGGCAATAACAACATACGGCTGTGGTCCTGACACTGACTGGAAATGGAATGGAGAGGTGGACATTGACGTTCCAACCTGCACAAGTATGTACATTTGCGTCAGTTGATCTTGTCTCTCTATGTGGAAGTGATATGTTTTGGCACAGAAAATCCTTCCGGAGGAAAAACTACGTGTTGTAACATTTTTGCGGGCTTTGAGGTTTTTGCAAAGCATGCGAACGAATTATGTGATGTGGCCATTAACCATGCTCAAACAGGGCTCTTTTTCTGGGGTTCAGGAGTCTCAGTATAGCCAAGTGGAACGAGGAGTAACAGGGGGAGGAGTAGTTGCAGCTTCACTAGAAAATATTCGGCCAATCCTTGAGCAAAATATTTACACTGTGACCCTGGTAACTTTATAGTGCGAATACTGTGACCGGGGCCACTTAGACAAAGTTCACCAATAACCTTAACCCTAAAACAGCATCGTTTGAAAAAAAGATAGACACCGACTCCGGCCCTGGCCCCGGCCCCGACCTCGACTCCGCGTTTAACTGACAACCCACTTTCTTCGCTACTATCGCCGCAATTTTCAATAACATCACGACCTCAAGTCAAAAATGTAACTAACGTTTACGTTTTTCGCCTCCGTCAACACTCTAACGGACATCTCCGGAAACACGGGCTTTCTTCAGCGGGTTCAAAAGGTCACGTCTGTAGGTTGTAATTGGTTGATTTCTATCTTTGTTGTTTACTTCGTTTCGTGGTAATTATGATTGACAACTAACTTTCTCGGAATGTATTGTTATTCTCCTCTAAATCCGATTGGTCAACTTTGTCTAGGTGGCCCCAGTTATAGTAGTCGCATTGTAAGATGCAATTCCCTGTGGTAATATTTTTCCACGAAATAGACGAATATCTGTGAATGAAATGTCGTTGCCGTTTACCAGTGCACAGCGCTCCGAGGTGTAATAACAGCTTTCACGCAGTGATGAACTTATCTTTCTTACCAACAATGGTATTTTCCAGTTTACCAAGTCATTCATTAAAATGATTTTTCTTGTCAGGCAAGGCAAAGCCAAAGAACATCGAGCATCACCTTTCAATGAAGTTTACTGGAATCGGGTGTCAGATCAGTCGAGGTCTTGGCGATATTCATTCAGCTTTGGAGCAAGAAGTGGCCGACACTCTCTCAACAATACAAGGATGTCTCGACTCTAACGCCTGCAAGCTGACGAGAATCTCAGTTCCCGAATGTGGTTGGACAGCTCTTCAAAAGACAAGAAGAGCAGTCGTCGGCGCAATGGAAATATTATTTTCGTTGTTAGTCAGACCGCTCGAGTCAGCTTCGATGACGGATGATGTTGACGAGAAAAGTGAAGCTGTGCTATTTCAGATGCAATACGCCATCTCCACTGGGCAGTTTAGGATTAGCTTACATGGTGTCAACAGCACCGCAGACAGGTCTTCTTTTAAACACCTCTCGTCTGACATCACATGTAATCCAGGGTTTGTTAAGAGCAGTGACAAGACCGGATGTGGTAAGCAGCAAATAATAAACGCCAGTATATATTAGTATCAGTATAGGCACCTGCACCACTCACGAAACTAAACTCTTGTTAAGTCCGTCTACAAAACAGGCCCGAAATCCTTGTTCTGAGCCCCCACCTGTGTAACAGGATTTGAGTACAAGTAGCCTGCGAACGGCAGACGTTTCTCCTCGCGAAACGTCCCTCAGCGGCGATGAGCAAGGAGAAACGTCTGCCTTTTGCAGGATAGAGTACGCGCCATGATTGGCCTTTTAGAAAAGGCATATTTGCCAATCAGGATAAAAGGAAATTCGGAACGTACTTCCAGTAATTCGTTGATTCCCTTGCCGAGGGCCCAGAACAAGATGACGTTACTAACTGAGGTTAAATTAAGTCTGCGACGCAGGCTAATATCAGTATGGCATAAAACCCGTGTTACCTTTTGTTCTTCAATAGTCGCCTGTCCTGCGGGAACGTTCTTCCACCAAGAGTCTTCCAATTGTACAGCCTGCTCCAAAGGTACGTATCAAGATAAAGAAGGACAGAGTAGCTGCAAACCTTGCAGCGATGAAAAAACAACGGGCAAAAAAGGAGCTGAATCAGCAAACGACTGTGAGCCAAGTAAGAATAGATAGATAAGATAAAGATAAGATATAATAATTTATCTTCTCCCCTTGTGCGGTTTTTCAGGGATGATGAAACAAAAAATTCAAATGGAACATAACATGGATAAGAATCCCAACTGGTAGGAGGCGAACCAGTTGGCTATTTTACAAGGGCGGCCAGGGCGGGACTTTAATTGGGGGCCTCCGAATCACAGTCCCGCGATCCAGCCGCTCGGCCACGCTGCCTGAACAACGCATAGCTGAGGCATTCAATGCGTCAAAGTTTCTTCCACTGACTTTGGACAAAATGCAAATGTAGTTGAACATATATGTTTTCTTATCATGAAAGTAAGACTCTAGTGAAAAACTAGCTTAAGGATGCGTCTGTTTTCTTTAGTTCCAACAAAAACAGAGGATGGAACGACTCTGCTAAAAATCATCATACCAGTGGTTCCTGTATTTGTCGTTACCATCGTCGGCATAGTGCTCTACTGCAGGTATGTGGAAATCTCCTACCCCGATATCATGTCGACAAGAGATCTGGGTACTAGTCAAGATTAGGAACGTGGTGATAGCACAGGTGATAAAACCGAGTGGCGTAGCTTACACACTCAGTCACTTATCCTACCAAACCTAGCCTGGAACTTTGTCATTTGGAGCAATATGTAGTATTATCTATTCGCATTGTAGAGTGCTTAATAGGCTTTTTACAAAAAATGAAATAAAGAACTAATAGGCCATTTTACAAGAATAAGTCTGCAATCTTTCCTGCTTTGTTTCTTACTCGATCCTTGAGCACATCTCCTCTTGCTGCCTTTACTGCATGCGCGAGGGTATTCTCCATCAAAATGAACAGATACATGAAGTAACTCTTTTGGCAGGGCCTAAACTAACCCCAACGCAAACATTATTAGGGATCATCTGGAATATCTCATCCCCAAAGAACAACAATCTAGCCCATACAGTCTTGTTGTTGTTGTTTTTTGGACGCTACGCAAGTTAAACAAATATATACTTTGTTTGTTGCCTTATTTGTATCCCAGGTGTTGCCGTCCTCGATGCCAGGACCCACCAGTCAAGAACAATAAAACACACACATGCTGTCAGCGCAATCTCGCATTTGAGCCAGGGACAGGAAGTACTAACAAGGAAGAGCCCCTGTACAGTGAAATACCAGGCCAACCATCCTTTAACCAACAGTACCAAGTACCAGACAACGAACCAGTATTCAAACGACACCAAAATGAAACACCAGAGGGGGAGGACGATTGTAAAAACAATCATTATCAAGCCCTTAAAAAAAGTAATGTCCTCAAAGCCAACGATTATCAGAAACCTAAAGACATTGGTAGAGAACCACTACATGTTTATGAAAACTTTGGTACGCATGACGATCACACAGAAGTCTAGAGGAAGAAGAACGGACATTCTCTGTAGCCAAAACCCAAGGCATTTCTAAGCACCATAAATTGTAGTATAACACATGTTATAACAGACAACGCCAGTATGTGATCGAGTATGGCAAGTTCCTTATCAAAGACTAATCAAACAGTAGTTAGTAGCGTAAAAAAATCTTAGGTGTACTAAGTAACAACTACAACACGGTTCAAAATTGAACTGGCTTCCAAAGTAGAACGACATAAAACTTCTTTTTCACGCTTCAAAAAGATCTTTCAAGATAGTCGAAGCTTAAATTCTTTAAAAGAGACCTTGAGGCAAGAGTTTATCGTACAAGTTCAAAAATGGGAATTCACAGTTTTACCTGAAGCTTCTTTTTGTAAGTAGGACACCTACACCACCCCTCTCCAGACTAGGCCAAATCATGGAATCGAAGCGGAAATAAATACATTGTTTTGCATGCATCTTCAGATCCCACTGTATGAATTTTGATGAATTTCGTGCACAGTCCCCTTTAATTTGCGGTCAAAGTAAACTTCATTTGCACTTCATTTTAATGAATTTATTGTACAGTTACTCAAAGTGTCTATCAAAGCAAACTTCATTTGCACTTCAGCCTTGTTTTACGATTTTCCGTTGCAAGGGAGGAGATTAAGTCAGATTTCATTCACACACGACAGTATTGTACTCTGTACATATTGTGGTAGCTCGATGCGATTTCTGATGCTGAAACATTATACAGACCAGTGTTAGCTATATTTAAGGTAACTGCTTTGCCCGTTTCAGTCTCAAATGCTTCTATTATCCGTCATAAGTATGGTGTATTTAATGGCTAATTTTTCTAATGGCTAAATTTAGACTTGGGTAAACAACTTGTTTCTCCATAACTTCGAGTCATAGAACGCTGAGAATGAGAGAATGCTATCAAATAAGACGTAATATTTAAGGATGATGCACTGCTAACAATTCCTTCTGCACGAAAGTTGCCAAGAAACGTTATTTCATATATCATTAACACTCATTTCTTTCACGGGAACATATGAACTCACAACTGACCTGCTCCCAACGTCAGTGGCTTCATAGCTCAGTTGGTAGAGCATCGCACCGGTAATCGCGAGGTCACGGGTTCAAAGCCCGTTGAAGTCCTGAATTTTTTTCAGGCTTCTTTACGCAATTGCATAAATTGAGTTCGCTGTGACGATCATTTCTTCATTTTCATGAAGCAGAGAGTGTTGTGCATTTTAAAATTAGGCGCGTAACTGCTGCACGATTTATCGTGCATTCAACTTTTTTTCGAGATATACCGGGGTAATCGAACTTACTCTTCCCAGTAGTACATGCTGGAAGCGTAATTCTGTACAAGCTGTATTTTCTCGACGTTCCTTTTAAAAGGATCTAACACAACAGCAGAGCATTAATCCATTTATTCCGGCCCAGAAATACGAAA